>NC_142010.1:3255280-3472780 GCF_049901735.1 Notechis scutatus | reverse complement strand
GCTTTTACCCTTTGAGGTTGTGAATCCCAATGGGTCGCCAGGCACTCCCGTACTTGGGTCAGGGTGCTGCTTGTTGCAGTGTGCGGTTGCGCCCAACGGATAGCTCCCACGCCCACCCAGGTAGCTCAAATCCTCCCCCTCCTCCTCCGGATGAGTTCGGTGTGCCTTGCTCATCTTATACAACAGGATTGTTTGGAAGAGAGGCTGCCCTTGAAAAGATGGGAAGATGGGCCACCCTGTTTTGGGGGAGAGAGAGAGAGAGGCGTTGATTGGGCTTATTTTCTAGGATGGAAGCCTTCCATTTTGTGCTTATTTCAAAGGCCGGGCGAAGTGAGGCACCCGGCAAGGAGAGGCTGGGCAAGGCGAGAAGTGGCTGGGACGGGAGAGTCAAGGAGAGGCCGAGCGAGATGAGGCGCCCCTTGACGGGAGTGATGTCAAGTTGGCCGTGACCAGGAGTCGGTTGCTGGTGGTTTGCAAGGGTTCAGAACAGCCCCAGCTCAGATTCTGTGTAATTCAAAGAAACCCCCCAATCCCATTCCTGGCTGGCCTTGCCCACTCTGTCCCACCCCTCCCAGGAGTCCCCATGTGGCCTGCCTTGAAGGCAGGTAAGTGCAGGGTGTGCGTGGAGGCTCATGGAGGGTGTAAAACGGGCCTCCCGGAAGTTCAGGAAGGCTGGAAATGGGCCCGTTTCCAGCTTCCAGAGAACCTCCGGAGCCCGGGGAGGGCAAAAATGCCACCCGCCCACCGTGGTGCAGTCGGCTGACTAGGCCACGCCCACCATGGCCACACCCACCCAGCAACCAGGCAGAGAACCCTTTGCTAAAAAAAATTTGAAGTCCACCCCTGGTCATGACCCCCCAGCCACACCTACCCAGCCGATCCCTAGGGCAGAGAACTGGTTGTTAAAATTATTTGAATCCCACCACTGCATTGTGCCCAGATCTTCCTGTTTTATTTTAGTTTGAAAAGAAGTTATACATAAAAGAGTTATCGTGCCCAGGGAAGAATGATTCTTTTTAAAAAAAGATCTGGGTAGAAACTCAAGGGTCATCATGAGGCTCAATTGAGGTCTTCTTACACTCCTTGATTGTCTTCGGAAGTGGTGGATGCTCCATCAAGGAAGCCTTTTAAAAAGAGACTGGACGACCATCTGTCTGAAATGATATAGGGCAGCGGCCCCCAACTTTTGGGGCACCAGCAGTGGTGGGGTTTCAATTTTTTTACTACCAGTTCTGTGGGCTTGGCTTGATGGGCGTGGCATGGCTTGGTGAGAGTGGCAGGGGAAGGTTACTGCAAAATCCCCATTCCCTCACGACCCCGCTAACCTGCTTTCCAGCTCCGTTCTCCCGTGCAGGGCAACAAAAGAAGACCCAGCCAATCAGCTGGGACTCGGGAGGCAGAGAATAGATGGGGGCGGGGCCAGTCAGAGGTGGCATTTGCCGGTTCTCCGAACTACTCAAAATTTCCGCTAACGGTTCTCCAGAACTGGTCAGAACCTGCTGAATATACCACCTCTGGGCACCAAGGACACTTCTGTGGAGAAAGGTTTTTTCACAGACTGGAGGGGGTGTGGTTTTGTGTGCTGCCTGCATCCTACAGATGGGGCTTCACTTGTTAGCATGGTCCAGTTGTTGGCATGCTGTGGACCAGTGCCGGTCCATGGACTGGGGGTTGGGGACCCCTGATATAGGGTCTTCTGCTCAAGCAGAGGGTTGGACTAAATGACCCCCGGGGTCCCTTCCATTATTCTATGTTCTGTGTTCTCCCCAAACAGGCCAATTTGTTTACCATGTACACAAGGAACAACCCGAGCTCTGAGGAAATCCCTTGCAACAACCACGTGCCAGGACCATGGTATGTTTGTGTTTTAAAAGTAACCGACATGGGACGGAAGGACACTAGGTTCCCTAGGCACCAAATCTCCCAAAGTAACATTTCTCAGACTTGGCAAGTTTTGTGGACTTCAACTCCCAGAATTCCTTGATGGCTCTTCTTTGAACCTGTTCTCTGAATTTCTTAGCAACATTTATTTATTTGTTTGCTTGTTTGTCAAACATGTACAAAAAAAAAAAACAAGTATAGGTACGAACATAAACCTGAACAAAGGAAATAAGTACAGATAAATGGGGACATGTTGCGCTGTATCCTGGATTGATTCGATCTCGTACATGAATGAATTGCACTTGAGGCAAACTTGCTTGAAACAGTGGCCATCACTGGTCTATGGGATTGCTGATTCTTCCAGCATCTTCGCTATTCCTTTATTCTCCTCATTTGACGTTCTTCTTCCTTCACTAAAGCTCTTTTTGTATTGTTTGGTTTAACAGAGAATGAGCTGCTACCTGTGGGAAACATTCGTTCTTTTTTTGTAAGCGACTGTAAGTTCAAAGGTCAAGAAACCACTGGGCTAATTCGCAGACATGTTCAAGTCAAGAACGGTGAAAAGGTAAGATCTTTGAGCAAGAAAGCCTAACAAGATTAGGTGGAGTGAGGCTTTCTTAAGTCAAATCTAAAACCTGAGACTCCGATATATTAGATCTTTTCCTTCCTTCCTTCCTTCTTTTCCTTCCTTCTTCCCTCCTTTTTCTTTCTTCCTTCCCCTTTCTTTCTTTCTTTCTTTCTTTCTTTCTTTCTTTCTTTCTTTCTTTCTTTCTTTCTTTCTTTCTTTCTTTCTTTCCTTCCTTCCTTCCTTCCTTCCTTCCTTCCTTCCTTCCTTCCTTCCTTCCTTCCTTCCTTCCTTCCTTCCTTTTCTTTGGAGTCAGCCAATGCCTCAATTGAATACATTAAATTAATAATAAATGTAGAGAATTTATACGACTTTGTTTTACATACATGACCCTGGCAGCTAATAGCAAGGGCATATTTACACACACACACACACACACACACACACACACACACACTCCTGAATAAAATCTCAAATAAATGTCTTCCAGCGTGTTTCTGGAATGAAATAATTATCAAGTTAAGATAACATCTATTTCCAGGGTCTACCTTGGATTATTGTATCAGTTTCAATGGTGATTGAATCTTGTATATAGATAAAAGAGTTCTGAAGAAAGAAAAAATCCTGACCTTGATTTTAGAGCAGGGATCACCAACCTTTGGACTTCAGGGACCACCAAACTCATAATTTTAAATCCCGTGGACCACTAATATGACTGACAGTGGCTTGCTGATGTTTTTAATCACCCTGTAGAAAGCAGCAGAGACCCTGGAAAAATAAAAAAAATGTCTGCAGGAAAATTCCCCACCCCATTTTCCTACCGATCGATCGATCTTTATTTGGGATCGCAGGATACCATCTCCAGCTCCGTTCTCAGGAGGAGAGAGAGAGAGACTTTTGGCTTCATGCAAGGAAAGCAGCAGAAGCAGCAGAAGTCTTTCTTTCTCTCCCCCAAACTCTGCCAGAAATGAGTCTTTGCTGGCACAGCCTCTTGGAGCAGGATGCCTTGCAGGGTCCCAAAGACTCATTTCTGGTGGAGTTTGGGGGAGAGAAAGAAAGACTTTTGCTGCTTTCCTTGTGTGTAGCCAAAAGGCAGAAGAAGAAAGAAGCGGAAAGAAGTGGGGCAAGTTCACCCCCTCCGCCCTTTCTCCCCTCCCCTCACTACCTCATGTTGTTCTCAATGCAAGTGATTCAAGCCACGGGCCATGTGGGCATTGCAGCCTTGTGTTCCTGTGCAACCTGGATTAATTGCTTTGGGGGTGACATTTCTCTGTGGACCACCAAAATTTTGTTGCGGACCATCAATGGCCCCCGGCCCACTGGTTGGCAACCACTGTTTTAGAGCAGGGGTCCCCAACCACCAGGCCGCGGACCGGTCCCGGTCTGTGGAACATTTCCTAACGGGCTGCCAGTTTGCTGGGCGCCGCCATCTTGTTTGATGAGAAAGTGCTTCCGGGTGAGCTTTTCCGGTTGGAAAGCGGCGTTTGCGTCCTGAAGGAATCCTCGCGCCTTAGTTTCATCGAAGGGGGGGGACGGCTTCGAACGAAACTAAGGCGTGAGGATTCTTTCAGCACCCAAGGCAAGGCAAGCCGAGCGACCGTCCCAAAGCCGTCCCAAAGTGAAGCCCATCGACAAAGGTACAAAGGAGGAGTTGAAGGTGGCGGGGAGAAGCGGGGGACGGCTGGCTGGCCGGTCGCTCGGCTCGCCTTGCTTGTCATGCGTGCTGATGCCGGTACCGGGCCGCGGATCATTTTGTGATGCCGGTACCGGGCCGCGGCACAAAAAAGGTTGGGGGCCACTGTTTTAGAGGATGTCTATATTTTTATGGGCAAACTCTCTTATAGGGGGAAAAAAACATATTCCCTTCAAGGGGTACCTGCAGCCAGGGGTCAAATAATGATGAAGATTTTATCTTCATCTGAGGATAACTATTTGCTGGGAAGGGAATCAAAAAAGTCAAAACGACAATCACAGTGTTGTGATGAGAGCCGACCCCTTTTTTTTTACATCTCTTTTCTTGAGACTCCTTTTGTTGGATTATACCACTTTGCTAAGTAGTGAGGGTTCCCCACCACCGCTGCTATTCCTAATAGACACACTAATTTGACTTGGCCAAGAAAGAAAGGAAAAAGTATAAACCGAATTCTAACTAAAATGGTAAATCTGTCCCAAATGGGCTGAGTTATAGAACATCCTTTTGTAATTTCTCCAAATTCTTCAGAGCTGAAAATTAGGCTTTGACGGATCAGGATTTTCATGTAGCTGTCACTCCGGCATATTACCCTGTTTCCCTGAAAATATGACCTACTTCGAAAATAAGCCCTAGCTTGATTTTTTTACATGTGCGCCCAATATAATTCCTACCCCCCAAAATAAGCCCTAATTAAGATCCCGCCCACTCCAGAGTGGAAGGATAAAAATTAAGTTAGGGAGGGGATGAGGGGGTGAAGCTGCCCTACTACTTACCTTTGGACAGTTGTAGCCAGGCCTTGCGCACGCCGACACCAGCCTTGCCAGCCCATTTCTTCCTGAAGGCCTCTGGAGCTGATAACAAAGCTCCAGATCGATCTGAAGCTCTGTGATCGACTGCAAAGGCCTTCAGGAAAGCCTTGCCAACTGCAGAAGAATAAGTTCCTGAAAGGCCTCTGGTAGCAAAAAGGAGGCTGGGGGTGAAGTGCGCAAGTGAGGTTAGTCATGGATGACATCCTCGAAAATAAGACCTGGTGCCTTTTTTGGGTGGCAAAAAATTGTAAGACAGAGTCTTATTTGGGGGGAAAACACGGTAACGGTTATTTGGATGAGCTGAATAGAGAATGTGGGGCAGCTTGCAACATCTCTTGAAAACAGGAAAGAGGAGACAAAGATGGCTGCACTGATGTCAGGAGTGGAGACTTACCCTAAACTGGGACTTATTAAAGACTGCATTCAAACAATCCCCACTTCAATGAACTATGGCTAAATGTAATGACGATGCAACGTCTCTTCATGACCATCTTTAGTGATATGTCCAATTTTCTCTATTTCCATTTTCTATTTCCAGAAAATGGCCTGTGAACAAGATGCTCGGAATGCCAAATTCTACAAAAATGTCACCAATATTAAAGACGTAGTGACTGATAACTTTCTATGCACAGGGGGGCAGGACCCTGTACTGGACCCCAATACATGTAAAGGTGAGCTGAATAATGGTACTCTCTGTTGTTTCCTGGTTTCCTAACCCTTTAAGGCCTCTCTGAACCAAGTTAGCTCCAAAGCTTCATGGCAACTGATCTTCCAGGTCACAGTAGATCAGCATTTGCAGGAAGAAAGGGAATGATGTATTAACGATATTTAAGAATATAAAGGCAAGGAGATCGCATGTTTGCAAGGATCTAAGAAAATGTCCTTCTGTTCCTTTTGGCTCTGGACCCTAGTTATAATGGAGAGAGACCTGGGAACAGAAAATTGGACTTTTCAACAGTAACATTCACATAAACACAACAACAGGTATTAATATATTTCATTCTGAACATACCGTATAACAGAACTAGCTCTATACCTGTGCTTGGCTACGAAACTATGTGATCGGGCCAGGGGTGGGATTCTACCAGTTTGCACCTATTCGCTAGAACCGGTTGTTAACTTTCTAAGCAGTTCGGAGAACCAGTTGTTAGAAGAAATTACTGGCCTAATCCTGTAAGGAAGGCAGGAAGGAAACATTCTGGTGTTGCCTACAGAAACTGTCTCTCCGTTAACCTTATACATTCTTGGCAGGACTAGACTTCCTGTCTCAGGAACTTCTCTGGAGTTATTTTACCCTCCTTTGCTGGTACTTTGCTTGTGTGGAGTGACCATTCAAAGTTACAATGGCACTGAAAAAAGTGACTTATGACCATTTTTCACACTTACGACTGTTGCAGCATCCCCACAGTCATGAGAGGCCAGGTGAGGAGATGCGTGCCTCGATGTGAGTGATATTGAATTGGCCACATCCAGCCAGTCACATGACCACCAAGCCAGGCCCACCAACTAAGCCATGCCCATAGAACCAGTTGTTAAAATTTTTGAATCCCACCCCTGGATAGGGCTTAGTTTTTGGGGAAAATAAGGGGGGAAATTGTGCCTCTGCCTACCAGCATCCATTGGTATTCATCTGGCCAGCATCCTGTCAGTGTGTGAGAGAGTTGAGGGCTGTTTGGAAACTGAAGCAGTATTTACTATGTGAGCAAGAAGGAGACAGCAAGGAGCCTGGGTGTGGCTTAGCTGAACTGTTCTGTACTAAAGCTGGTTGCTGCTATGAAAATAAAACTGAAGCTGAAACTCCTCTGCTTGTGTTTTGCATTTGGAAGAGATTTCTTTTCAGGTGGGGAGGGAGAGTAGAACTCCTTAGCATCAGAGCGTGTTAATAATAATAATATATGAAATACTAATGCTCTGATGGTCATTTTGAAAAAATCCTTTCTTAGTGAGCACCTAGAAGCCAAGAGGAACATACATGCCAAATTTCAAGTTTGTAGGCTTTATGGTTCTGGAGATTTTGTGATGATGCGTGATGGTATTTCGCTTTTATATAGAGAGATTAACAGAATTGAAAAGGACTTTGGAGATCCTCTAGTCCAGCTCCCTGCTCAGGCAGGAAGTACTATATTTCAGGGTCTTTCAGTGTAAATGCAACAGCATTAATATAACAACACCCCCTAGACTTTGGAAAACAGGGGCATGATGGCTCAGTGGTTAAAGACTTCTGTAGACTTCAACTCAGGGGTGGGATTCAGTTTTTTTAACAACTGGTTCTGTGGGCATGGCTTAGTTGGTGGGTGTGGCTTGGTGGTCATGTGACTGAGTGGGCGTGGCCAACTCGACATTACTCACGTCAAGGGACGCTTCTCCTCACCTGGCCTCTCATGACAGTGGGGATGCTGCAACGGTCATAAGTGTGAAAAATGGTCATAAGTCACTTTTTTCAGTGCCATTGTAACTTTGAATGGTCACTAAATGAACTGTTGTAAGTCAAGGATTACCTCTACAAAAATACAAAAAGCTTCTTCGCTTGCAAAAAGCTGCCCTAAAAATACCTGCAAGCCAGAGTTACAAATCAGGCAGGGTGCCAGAGCACCTTGAGGAATGAAAACAGTTAAAATGCAGTGATAACTATCAACCAGCCAACTCTTGCTCATAAAGTGAAACCCTTTAGCAGAGAGGTCATTTAAGCTCTCCAGAAAAAGCAATCCTTAGATCCATTTGCACCACTTAAAGGAGTGGTCTCACTCACCTCACAAAATATCCTAAGGAAATCATCCAGATTTAAGCATGCCCCCAGAAAGGCAGTAAAAAAATCAGTGCCAAGCTTGCATCCTGCCTCTTGAAACTATACCCCAAAAGGACAGTGCCAGATAGTGAAGGAAGACCCTCCCCAGATAGAAAAAGAAACCATGAGGCAGGAAAAATTCAAACACAATACAAATACTTAAATCACAACAGTAGCTGTTGCTTGTTGAAGCTGAATAGGGAAAATTATCCCATCAATAAACATAGGATTAAACTTCACCAAGCATAGAATTAAGTTTCACCAAAAGCCAGTTTTAGACTAAAACTCAGAAAGGGTATGCCAACTCATGTTTGAATATCAATCTTTCTAGCTAGCCAAGAAGCCTTGCTGAATGTCATTCATCTTGGTTCCCTGTCACTAAAAAGCTTTGCTTCATTGTTCAATTATTTCTTCAAAGTGCTGATTGTCCAGAGAAGTATTTTCTCCCAACAGCAGTGTAAAAATCTTAAAACAACCCTTCCCCTTTAAGAAAGCCAAGCCCCCAAAGCTCTGGAGACAGGAAGTCTAGGCTTTCTGCCAAGAATGTAATAAGGGTGGAAAAAAACAAAAGGAGATTGCTTCTAACCACCGCTTAGAAAAATTAACAAGGGGTTCTATAGAACCAGACAGAATCCCACCCTGCTTCAACTCCCAGAATTCCCCAACCGGCATTCCCAAGCATGATTGACTGGGGAATTCTGGGAGTTGAAATCCACCCATCTTAAAGTTGACAAAGTTGAGAAACACTGATATAGACAAATACATTCATATAATAATCTAGTTTTTTTAAAGGAAAATTTGGAGAGGACTGTTTCAAGAACCTCAGAAATTATAATGAAACTGCGGTTCCAGAAGATTCTCATAGAGTTGTTTTATGCAGCTTCATAACCCATCAAATATGTTCATTAACAACTGTCAGGCTAATACAAGGGTGGGGAACTATGGCCCCTTTATGACCTGTGGACTACAATTTTATGACCTGTGGGCTTCAATTCCCAGAACTGCATGGCTGGCTCAGGAATTCTGGGAGTTGAAGTGCACAGGTCATAAAGGGGCCATAGTTCCCAACCCCTTCTCTAATACACCCTTCTTCCTCTAGTTTTTACATCATTGAATCATGTCTACATTTGGATACATGTTGATCAACATCTCCTTTTAACGACCCCATAATCCCTTGTGGGGTGGAGTCTGGGCAACTGAATGGCGCTAGCAGAGTGTTTACTGGCCAGATGCCCTCCCTGTCGCCAATGCGGAGTTTTGTTCAGCAGAAATATTCTCATTGTGCCCAGAGAGAGAGAAATGCCTGCCTCTACCTAGGATCGAACTCACAGCTTCTTGATTGTGAGGCGAGAGCTCCACCTCTAGGCCACCATGCCACTCATTTGGATACATGTTGAGGCCTGTCTGAATTTTTCCCATAGTTGGATTCCTATGCGTTATATAGATTTGATCTCTCCATACCCAACTCAGTCCCTTGATTAAATCCCTTTTCCTTTTGCCTCACCAATAGCAGAACAGGTATGTCTATGTGGTAAAGGAGAAGTTGAAGGTATCTCCCGTTTAGTGTACTGTGAGTTATACAGAGTTTATAGGTCATTGTATATTCTCCCCTTACTAAAGAGATTGCCAGGGAGGGCAGACAATTTTTATGTAGGGGTGCAGTGGCAAAATTCTGTGTTGCTGCAATGTCTACAAGAAAAAAAAAATTGGTCACAGAATTATAGCTGTCAATTTGTGCCAATTTTTGGAGATAGAACAATCTTTGGAAAATGATATTTACACACATACTTATTGGCTCTCCAACTCATATAAACTAGGGGAGTGACCCTAACTGTTGGAGAACATGTATTTTCTTAACAGGGATGTTTTTATCCACTATTAATGTATTATAATGTATCAGTACTTTTTTTTTTTTAATATATTGTAAATAGCAATATCTATTGCTGGTGTAAGACCATAACAAAGCTATATTCTATTCTATTCCTTTTGCCTTGCAGGTGATTCTGGTGGTCCTCTCATCATTCAGAAAAAGTTGCGTTATATTCAGGTGAGTGGTTATTTCACGGGAACTGCTAGACGACAGCAGGTGTGTGTGAATGGCCCCCATTAAACCTGTCAGCTTCAGATCACTGCCGGGATGAAACTCTTATCATTTTTCCGTCCCAAAGGTGATTTTTTTCAAGAGGCAACCGGACTTTCTTTGTTTTTCCTCAAAGACGTTTTGCTTCTCTATCGAAGAAGCTTTCTCTCTTCTTGAAATGAACAGAAATGAACTGAAGAAGCTTCTTGGATGAGAAGTGAAACGTCTTCAAGAAAAAAAAAACAAAGTCCAGTTGCCTCTTGGGGGAAAAAGCACCTTTGTGACAACCTGGATGACCGAGAATCTCCATAGACATATTACCTGGGTATCAAACTCAAGGCCCACAGGCCACATGTGGGCCGCAATGTGGTCAGATGCAGCCTGTGGGGCTGTCCTGGTCTACCCAATGCGAGGAGGAAAGATCAGGCCACCGTAGCTTCGTCCCAGTCTACCCAGTGTGGAAAGGAAACATGCCAGCAGTTTGGAGAGTGGCATCAAGCTGGCCACACCCACCCAGTTGGCCACACCCACCCAGTCAGCCACACCTGCCCAGCCCCCTTGAGGTCAACCACAGTCCTGATGCGGCCCTCCATGAAATTGAGTTTGACACCTCCTGACATATTATTTTTCTGCCATGTGTAAGTTGGCCGCATGTCTTCAGATGGAACGGAGATGTTCATTTATTTTACATAATTTCATCAGAATGGTGGGATTCAAATCTTTTTACTACTGGTTCTGTGGGCGTGGCTTGGCTTGGTGGGCGTGGCTTGGTGGGCATGGCAGGGGAAGGAAACTGTAAAATCTGTAAAATCTCCATTCCCTACCCACTCCTGGGGGAAGGATACTGCAAAATCCCCATTCCCTCCCCACCCCATTAACCTGCTTTCCAGCTCCGTTCTCCTGTGCAGGGCAACCAAAGAAGACCCAGCCAATCAGCTGGGACTTGGGAGGCAGAGAAGAGATGGGGGCGGGGCCAGTCAAAGGTGGGATTTGCTGGTTCTTCGAACTACTCAAAATTTCCGCTACGGGTTCTCCAGAACTGGTCAGAAACCTCACATAAGAGGTTTTTTTTCTTTCCTCCTTCCTTTATCTGACGTTGGTTTTCCTTCAATGAAAGCTGTGAGACCCCAGGATTGAGTTTCTCGCATTTTTCTATCTCTACCTTCTGTAGGTTGGCGTCATTAGCTGGGGTGTGACTGATGTCTGCGGTCATCACATTACGATTTGTGATGAACCCGACAAATTGCAGAGGCACAAACCCTCCTATGCCAGGGATTACCACCTCAACCTCTTCAAAATTATCCCGTGGCTCAAGAAAGAGCTGGCTAAAGAGGACCTGGAGTTCATCTAGACACATTCTCTTCCCAGATGCTCTATGTAAATAGAAATCATTCTCTTCGAACGTTGACAAGTAAAGTCTGTGTTAACAATGGCCATGTCTGATGCAACTGTATAAACAAAACAATAAATGTGATATGTGTTATCCTTTGCTTTTATCTCCTATGTTGGAATGGTTGGGTTTAGTTTCTACGCAGAAAAAAAATCAAGATGATGACTGCTTGGGGACAATGAGCCCTCTGTAGATAGCAACAGTAGTTTATTCACTTGTTTGTCTTATGACAATATCAAAAGATTAAAAAAAATAGAATAAAACGTAGCATCTAATTCAGATGAAAGACAATACAAGACAGATAGTACTCGACTTACGACCACAACTGAGCCCAAAATTTCTGTGGCTAAGGGAGACTTTGATAAAGTGAATTTTGCCCTATTTTATACCCTTTCTTTCCACAGTTGTTAAGTGAATCACTGCAGTTGTTAAGTGAAACTGGCTCCCCCACTGACTTTGCTTGCCAGGTGTTTGCCAAAGGTGATCACATGACCCCTGTGGACACGTCATAAATAGGAGTCAATTGCCAAGGTCTGAATTTTGACCATGTGACCATGAGGAGGCTGCAACGGTCATAACTGTGAACAACCACTTTTTCAGTGCCATCGTAATTTTGAACAGTCACTAAACAAACAGTTATAAGTTGAGGATTGAGCAGGTATGAGCAGTATATTTAATGGCTGAGGCATTTTCTGCATGTCCTTTCGAGGTGTGGCAGGTGATTCCATGGCCCATATTTGGCCATGGAAGCCAACAACTCCAATCTTTCTCCGAAAAAGGCCCTTCTGTCAAACTCATTGGTAAGTATTTTTCAAACTGGGATTAAAGTTCACTTAACAACTGTCACGCTTAGCAACAAAAATTTTGGGCACAGTTGTCATAAGTCGAGGACCAGCTGTTATGGCATGGCAGTGACTGAACTGTTTACATTTTTGCTATTACAGTTTCTCCAGAGTCAAATAATATCTCAGTACAGGAGAGGAGGGATTTCAAAACGCTTGCCCCGAGACTATCAGGAAATGGTATAATGCAGGGGTCCCCAACCACCGGGCCCCAGACCGGTACCGGTCCGTGGAACATTTTCTACCGGGCCGCCGGTTTGCTGGGCGCCGCCATCTTGTTTCAATGAGAAAGTGCTTCCGGGTGAGCTGGAAAGCGGCGTTTGGGTCCTGAAGGAATCCTCGCGCCTTAGTTTCATCGAAGGGGGGGCTTCGAACGAAACTAAGGCGCGAGGATTCTTTCAGCACCCAAGGCAAGGCGAGCCGAGCGACCGTCCTGAAGCCGTCCCAAAGCCCATCGACAAAGGTACAAAGGAGGAGTTGAAGGTGGCGGGGAGAAGCGGGGGACGGCTGGCTGACCGGTCGCTCGGCTCGCCTTGCCTTGTCATGCGTGCTGATGCCGGTACTGGGCCGTGGATCATTTTGTGATGCCGGTATCGGGCCGTGACACAAAAAAGGTTGGGGGCCACTGGTGTAATGAACAGAGGTTGGAAAAAATCATTATCCAAGTACACAAAGCGTTCAGGTCACGGCCACCACTGAGTCCTTGCCAGGATCTAAGAATTGCCTAATTTGGAGTCAACCTCAGTATTACAGTTCATTTTTTGGGAAGAGATGAGAGGAGGTGGATCATGAGCAGGGAGACCAATGAGGAAATGTTCACTGTGATGCAATCGTATGATTTGCAAGAAACACCCGGAGTTGCATCACTTTCACCGTTTCTATGAGATGCCTGCAAGGGGTGTTTGTTTTATAGATCCATAGGATTTCGGTTTTGCCACAGACTAAATTCTTCACTTCAGGGTAGACATGGGGGGGGATATTTACAAAAAGTCTGTCCTGGAGTGTCTATGGAGATTCTCAGTCATCCAGATCACAGTTGTCCCAAAGGTGCTCCCACCATCCAGTCAGAGCTGAAGAAGCTTCTTGGAGGAGAAGCAAAACTTCTTCAAAGAAAAACCAGAAAGTCCAGTTGCCTCTTGAAAATACAAAAACAAAACAAAACACTTTTGGATCTGTTCTAGAGTCACAGTCTCTGTTGAGGCCAGGGTATGAGGAAAAGATAGAAGGCGAGTTGGCTAGCGTCTTATCTTATAAATAACGGTTTAGACAAGGTGGAAAGAAAGAAACATTTAGAATAGAATGGAATGGAATGGAATGGAATAGAAAGGAATAGGAATAGAAAGGAATAGGAATAGGAATAGGAATAGGAATAGGAATAGGAATAGGAATAGGAATAGAATAGGAATAGGAATAGGAATAGAAAGGAATAGGAATAGGAATAGGAATAGGAATAGGAATAGGAATAGGAATAGGAATAGGAATAGGAATAGGAATAGGAATAGGAATAGGAATAGGAATAGGAATAGGAATAGGAATAGGAATAGGAATAGGAATAGGAATGGAATAGGAATAGGAATAGGAATGGAATAGAAAGGAATAGGAATGGAATAGGAATAGGAACAGGAATAGGAATGGAATGGAATAGAAAGGAATATGAATGGAATGGAAAGGAATAGGAATAGGAATGGAATGGAATGGAAAGGAATAGGAATAGGAATAGGAATAGGAATGGAATAGAAAAGAATATGAATGGAATGGAATGGAATGGAATAGAATAGAATAGAATAGAATAGAATAGAATAGAATAGAATAGAATAGAATAGTTGGAAGGGATCTTGGAGGTCTTCTAGTCCCACCCCCTGCTTAGGCAAGAAACCCTACCACCATTTCAGACAAATGGTTATCCAATCTCTTAAGATAGGCCTAAGAAACAGAAGGATCTTGAACATTGGGCACTACCTAACAAAATGAAATTCAATGGTGAAAAAAGTAAGGGCCTACATTCAGGCAAGAAAAACAAAATGCATAGGTACCGTATACGTGGTATCTTTCTCAACAGTAGTAACTGTGAGAGGGTTCTTGGAGTCCTAGTGGATAGTCACTTAAATATGAGCCAGCAGTATGCAGCAGCAGCCAAAAAAGCCAATGCAGTTCTAGGCTGCATAAACAGAGGAATGCAATCAAGATCAAGGGAAGTGTTAGTACCACTTTATAATGTCTTGGTAAGGCCACACTTGGAATAGCACATCCAGTTTTGGTTGCCATGATGTGAAAAAGATGTGGAGACTCTAGAAAGAGTGCAGAGAAGAAGAACAAAGATGATTAGGGGATTGGAGGCTAAAACATATGAAGAACAGTTGCTGGAATTGGGTATGTGTAGCCTAACAAAGAGAAGGACAAAAGGTGATATAATAGGAGTCAGGGGTGGGCTCAGAGGTAATATTCAGCCATTTCTGACCAGTTCTAGAGAACCGGTAACGGAAATTTTGAGTAGTTTGAAGAACCGGCAAATCCCACCTCTGACTAGAGATTTTACAGTATCCTTCTCCTGCCACGCCCACAGAACCAGTAGTAAAAAAAAAATTGAATCCCACCACTGGGTGGGCTGCTCAGAGTTCACACAGGTTCGGGTGAACCCTTTGCTCCGGCGATTGGTTGGCCCCGCCCACCTGCCCCTGCTCTAGCCTGTCCTTTATTTCTGCAGTTTTGAAGCTCAGCTTAGGCGCGGCACCGAGGATTACCGTGCCTCAGCTGTTTTACTCACCGGTGTTGCAGTGGAAAGTAAGTTGTAGCACATGCTCATCAAACCGGTTGTGAAACTGGTAGAAGCCCGCTACTTATAGGAGAACATCTGAGGGTCTGCCACAGAAAAAGAATCCAGGGCACCCGAGAGCAGTGAAAAAACTTAGCACCCACCCGCCTCCTAGAAGAATGAACACCCTTTCAGAACACAACCCTCTTCATTACCTCATCACCCAGGAAGATTCAACCAAGCCTGGGACGCAGGCAGCCTACAAGGTTAACTGGACCCCCACATAGCCCCCTGGGAGTCTGACAACCAATAGGATACATTTCTTGCACAGGAACAGGAAGCTGTAGGGCAAGGCCCAAGAGACGGTATAAATCAGAGGTGGTATTCAGCAGGTTCTGACCAGTTCTGGAGAACCGGTAGCAGAAATTTTGAGTAGTTCAGAGAACCGACTTCTGATTGGAGGTTTTACAGTATCCTTCCCCTGCCACACCCACCAAGCCACACCCACAGAACTGGTAGTAAAAAAAAAAATATATTCTTAACTTTTCGCGGGTACTTACATGTATGGCATTCAGCTTTGTTCGGGTATTTTCCCACGTCATGGTAGTTGTGCTTTTAAAGTTGTAGCAACATTTCGGCAGAATCTCATCTGTCAACATCAGGCTTCTATATAGTGTTCATCTGCGAGTCAAACTTTTATAGTGGTTTCAGATTTAAATTTGGGGCAGCCTATTGCTGTGCCAGAATGGTTTTTTCTTCATCCTGATTGGTTGGGAGTCTTGGTCTGTGTTTATTGGTCTTGGAGTTTGCTGTGTTCTGCTTGATTGGTGTTTCTAATATCTTCTGTCTGTTTTTTGGCTCTTTTTGTATCTTGATTGGCTGGCAATATTGTTGTGAATCAATAAAAGTGAATAACCTAAATGCAAATTAGGGGTTGAAAACCTGCACACTTGATTGGTCCTTATACAACAACTTGGGATTGGGCCAGAACCAGTCCCTGATTGGCCACTTTTGGGACTGTTCTTATTGGTTAGTAGTTTGAACTTGTTGCACATTTTCATTGGTTAATAGGGCAGCAGCTCACCCTATAAAAGGGTTACTGCTGCCCATAGCATTGCTCTGTTATGTTCTATCACTTTATTAAAGAGTTGAAGTCACTGGTCAGATGTCTGGTCTCCGTTATTCTCCATACTTAACACTGGCGACGAGGGTGGGATCCGGAGACCGAAGAGCTGACTAACCTACAGAGCAACTAACAGAGCACGTGGTTGAACACGCACCATCAACGGCAACATGGCCAGCGGTGTCGTACCACCCGCTCCATTCGACCCAGAAACCGAAGACTGGGAGTCGTATATGGATAGGTTCCAGATGTTTCTGGAGACCAACAATTTGAAAAATGCAACAGCCGGGAAAAAAGAGCTATATTTCTAACCCATTGCGGCCCTACCGTATTTAAAATGGCAAAGTCACTTGCCAAGCCAGCAGAGATAAAAGAGATGGACTGGGACGTCCTCGAGCCTTTACTACGGGCTCACTACGCGCCCACCATGCCAACCTTAGTCCGAAGACACGAATATTACCGGAGGGACCAACAGAAAGGTGAAAGCCTCGCTGATTATATCGCGGACCTCCGAAACCTTGGAGGCCTCTGCGGATTCGCAGACTTAGAAGAAGCTCTCCGGGACCGTTTGGTTCTGGGCCTAGAAGACGGCACGATCCAGAGTAAAAGTATGGCTAAGGGGACATCAGTCTCACCGATGCCCTTAAAAAGCCTCGGCAGCAGAGGCGACCAAGAAGTTGGCAGCCGAATGCGCCGCACCAACGCACCGCTACGTAAACTCGCCACTGATACCTCGCCTTGCACAGAGAGACACCCGGTATCAACTCACCACGAAGACCTAGAGTCACCGTCCGACAGCGATGGGGAAGAGGTCAACCGACTGCGAACGCATGGTACAATTTGTAAAAAAAGACCCTTCACAAAATGGAATTTGGCAACATCGACGAGAAAATCAATCGAATTTTATTGCTACAGCATATCACGCCCCACAGCGTGACCAACAAAACCCCGCTGAACTTCTTATGGGGCGGAAAATACGATCGCACTTTGACCGGCTCCACCCGCTTCGCACCGGAAAAACCTTTCGGCTCCAGCAGCAAATGCCGGAATTTAAGGTAGGTGATTTAACCTTTGCCAAAAACTTTTCCGGCGACCCGTTATGGATACCCGCAACCGTTACCCACCTCACCGGGCCTAGATCTTACCGCCTGCTAACAGGACGATGGGAGGGTGTGGAAACGCCACATAGACCAACTCCGATCGAGATTACCACCCAGCGGCCATGACTTCCCGGTTCACAAACTCAAGGGGAGGAAGTATCGAGGAATTGACTTTGATACAACTAATAGCAGGTCAGCGGGAGCCCTACAGCCCAGCGAAGCACCCGAGCGTGAAGCGGGGAGGGAGTTGAGCGTTTCAGGGAACTTTAATACGGGAAAACGAACTACAAAACCCGAAGAAACACGGAGTAGCAGAGACAACCACAGTGAATGCAGCACGGAATCGCCGTGCAGCGAAATAGAAGTTAACAAAGGTCATCCAAACGCTCCACCGGAACTGGACATTAGACAAAACCGGTGGAGCCTCGAAATCATCCAGGCAGACCAAGCGGCCTGCCTATCTTGAGGATTTTATTACAGCTCCCCTCAAACGGAACCCAAGGGGAGGGGTGTTGTGAATCAATAAAAGTGAATAACCTAAATGCAAATTAGGGGTTGAAAACCTGCACACTTGATTGGTCCTTATACAACAACTTGGGATTGGGCCAGAACCAGTCCCTGATTGGCCACTTTTGGGACTGTTCTTATTGGTTAGTAGTTTGAACTTGTTGCACATTTTCATTGGTTAATAGGGTAGCAGCTCACCCTATAAAGGGTTACTGCTGCCCATAGCATTGCTCTGTTATGTTCTATCACTTTATTAAAGAGTTGAAGTCACTGGTCAGATGTCTGGTCTCCGTTATTCTCCATACTTAACAATTGTGTCATTTTATTGGAGGCCTTTAGTGCAGCTTGGCTCCGGGTAAATGGACGGCTATCATTAGTTAGGAAGCTAGGTTTCATCTGGGTGCCTGGTTGGGGTGTGTTTGAGCTGGAGGTATCAGGGGGATCTGTTTGTGCCCAGGTGTTTGCCTGGCTTGTGGTGTAGAGATTTTTTTGTTTGTGAGTGCAGGCTTCCAAATGATTGACAGTCTGGTGGAATCATTTCTTCTATTCATGCTTTCTGGTCTTTTTTCAATCTCTATGGCTTCTCTGATGATTCTGTGGCTGGGGTTTTCTATAGTGGCTAGGGTTTTGGTGCCATTGAAGTTGATGCTATGACCTGTGGCTTCCCTGTGTTGGACTAGTGAGGAAGTGTGTTCCAGCTTTTTTACTGCATTTTTGTGTTCATCCAGGCGGGTACTTATTCTTCTATTGGTCTGTCCAATGTATGTGGCTGGGCATGATGCACAGGGGACTTCGTATATGCCTTGGTTTTCCAGGTCAATTTTATCTTTGGGGTTTCTAAGGATGGCTGCTATTTTTCTGTCTGTTTTGAAGGCAGTCTTGATGTGATGTCTGTGTAGTATCTTACTGATTTTGTCTATAGTACCTCTTATGTAGGGCAGGACAGCTTTTCCATAGGTCAGTTCATCTTCTAGGTCTCCATTATGTCTCAGTGTGTTTTTGTGGATCAAGCTGGTGCTTTTGCTTTTGTGGAAGCCGTTGGCTGTCAGTACTTTAGTCAGGGTGCATAGTTCAGTCTTAATGTGTGTCTTGTCTGCCAGGCGTTTGGTTCTGGTAATTAGTGTTTTAGCCACAGAGTTTATCTGTGCTGGGTGGTGGTGGGATTGGGCGTTGAGGTAGCGGTTAGTGTGTGTTTTCTTCTGGTATACGGTGTGTCCTAGTGTGCCATCTGTTTCTTTGTAGATTAGTACATCTAGGAATGGTAGTTGTTTGTTTGTTTCCGTTTCCATGGTGAACTTGATTTTGGGGTGTGTGCTGTTTAGGTGTGTTAGGAAATTGTTTAGGTTTTTTTTCCCATGGGGCCAAATCACAAATGTGTCATCGATGTATCTTAACCATAATTTGGGTTTGTGGATGGCATTGGCCAGGGCTCTGGATTCGAATTCTTCCATGAACAGGTTTGCAATGACGGGTGACAGTAGGGCTCCTTCAATTTGTTTGTATCTTTGTCCTTTGTATATGAAATATGTGTTGGTTAAGCAGTGTTCTGTTAGTTCCATGAGGTGTTTAGCTGGTTGGTATTTATTTTTCATGATTTCAAGGGTCTCTTTTATCGGGACTTGAGTGAATAGTGAAACCACGTCGAAACTTACAAGCAGATCTTCTTGCTCCACGTGTAGATCTTTGATCATTTCCAAGAAGTGGTATGAGTTTTGTACATGTGAAGCTGCTGTTTCAGCATGGGGCTGTAGCTGTTTTGCTAAGTGTTTAGCTAGGTTTTGTAGTGGTGCTCCTCTGGACCCTCAGACCCATAGTCAGCTCCATATACGAAGTCCCCTGTGCATCATGCCCAGCCACATACATTGGACAGACTAATAGAAGAATAAGTACCCGCCTGGATGAACACAAAAATGCAGTCAAAAAGCTGGAACACACTTCCTCACTAGTCCAACACATGGAAGCCACAGGTCATAGCATCAACTTCAATGGCACCAAAACCCTAGCCACTATAGAAAACCCCAGCCACAGAATCATCAGAGAAGCCATGGAGATTGAAAAAAGACCAGAAAGCATGAATAGAAGAGATGATTCCACCAGACTGTCAATCATTTGGAAGCCTGCACTCACAAACAAAAAAATCTCCACACCACAAGCCAGGCAAACACCTAGGCACAAACAGGGTAGGGAAGGATACTGCAAAATCTCCAGTCAGAGGTGGGATTTTCCAGTTCTCCGAACCACTCAAAATTTTCGCTACCGGTTCTCCAGAACTGGTCAGAACCTGCTGAATACCCACCTCTGGTGTTAAGTAAGTTTGGCCCCATTTTATGACCTTTCTTGTCCTGGTTAAGTGAATCCCAGCAGTGGTTAAGTTAGTAACTGGGTTGTTAAGTCGATCTTGTCGCAAAAGGTGATCACAAGACTCCCAGGGCACTGCAACCGTCATAAATGCGAATCAGTTGCCAAGCATCTGAATTTTGATCCTGTGACTCTGGAGGTGTTGCAACAGTTGTGTGAAAAACGGTCACAAGAAGTCACTTTTTTTCAGTGCCATTGTAACTTTGAATGGTCACTAAACAAACTGCTGTAAGTCAAAGATTACCCATTGTTATATTGCATGGGCCCATCCCCCATCATCTTTTTAAAAGACACCCTGATCTTAGCAAACTTCTGATAAAGCGTGATCAAGTTTCCCTTTCTATATGTGCATTTTTTACCTCAGCAAAGCTTGTTTGAATTCTTAAATAAACACACCTCGATTTCCTGAAACTGTGGGACGCTGGCCATGATTGCAACAGAGCAGATAAGAAAGTCATAGAAAAACAAATATGTGTGTTTTCCAAAGTAGAAATGAATGTTCTGGTACTTTTATCTTTCCAATTCCTTTTTTTTTTTTGCTCTTCTTAAAGTCTTGTGTTGATGTTTAACTGTTAATACTTTAACCTTAGACTGTCTACTATTGACCTCACCCCCTGTGGTGGTAAGTATGGCACCAAACCGTCCCTGTCCTATTGTTTCTTTTATTTTCTTATATGTACCCATTTCATGTATTCATAACTATGTATACACTTATACTTATTATCTTGTAAACAATTGGCAAATCAAATAAATAAATAAATAAATAAATAAATAAATAAATAAATAAATAAATAAATAAATAAATAAATAAATAAATAAATGTTTCTATAGTCTCCTTTTCATACACCTGTGGTGGTAAGTATGGAACAAAACGTAAACTTGATTTTTACATTTTAATTTCAACTTCAAAGCATTGGCCCATTCGCACAATATCAGTGGTTTCTATAGGACATGGTCAAGAAAGGATTGTGGAAGAAAAAGACTCATGCTGAGGCCCGACAAAACTGAGCGTTTCTCTGTTTTTTAATCCTCCTAACCTGGGGGATTTTCCAAGACTAGACTGGTGCGTCCCTATTGTACTCACAGTGCACAGTCTGGGGATTTCTTGGCCTCACAGATCCTGTTTGTAAAGCAGGGGCAGTTTTAGATGTTCCTGTTTCTAGATTGGGAAAACCATTTAGAGTCATTCACAGATAAACTAGCCCAAGAAATCAATTCCAAAGAAAGGCTAAAACAACTTTTATTGAAATTGGAATGGAATAGAATGGAATGGATAGGATAGGATAGAAAATAGAATAGAATGGAATGGGATGGCATGGCATGGCATGGCACAGAACTGGAACTGGAATAGGAATGGAATAGAATAGAATGGAATGGCATGGCATGGTTAGGAATGGAACTGGAACTAGGAATGGAATGGAATTGATTAGAGTAGGATGGCATGGCATGGCATGGCACAGAACTGGAACTAGGTATGGAATAGAATGGAATGGAATGGAATGAATGGAATGGAATGGAATGGAATGGAGTGGAGTGGGTGGAGGAGTGGAGTGGAGTGGCATGACATGGCTAGGAATGGAACTGGAACTAGGAATGGGATGGAATGGAATAGAGTAGATAGGATGGCATGGCATGGCATGGCACAGAACTGGAACTAGGAATGGAATAGAATAGAATGGCATGGCATGGCATTGCATGGTTAGGAATGGAACTGGAACTAGGAATGGAATGGAATGGAGTAGAGTAGGATGGCATGGCATGGCATGGCATGGCACAGAACTGGAACTAGGAATGGAATAGAATAGAATAGAATGGAATGGAATGGAATGGAATGGAATGGAATGGAGTGGAGTGGAGTGGAGTGGAGTGGCATGACATGGCTAGGAATGGAACTGGAACTAGGAATGGGATGGAATGGAATAGAGTAGATAGGATGGCATGGCATGGCATGGCATGGCACAGAACTGGAACTAGGAATGGAATAGAATAGAATGGAATGGAATGGAGTGGAGTGGAGTGGAGTGGCATGGCATGGCATGGCATGGCATGGCTAGGAATGGAACTGGAACTGGAACTAGGAATGGAATGGAATGGAATGGAATAGAGTAGAGTAGGATGGCATGGCATGGCATGGCATGGCATGGCATGGCACAGAACTGGGACTAGGAATGGAATAGAATAGAATGGAATGGAATGGAACAGAGTGGAGTGGAGTGGAGTGGTGTGGCATGGCATGGCACGGCATGGCATGGCTAGGAATGGAACTGGAACTAGGAATGGAGTGGAATGGAGTGGAATGATGGCATGGCATGACATGGCATGGCACAGAAGTGGAACTAGGAATGGAATGGAATAGAATAGAATGGAATGGAATGGAATGGAATGGAATGGAGTGGAGTGGAGTGGAGTGGCATGGCATGGCTAGGAATGGAACTGGAACTAGGAATGGAGTGGAATAGAGTAGAGTAGGATGGCATGGCATGGCATGGCACGGACCTGGAACTAGGAATGGAATGGAATGGCATGGCATGGCATGGAATGGAATGGAATGGAGTGGAGTGGAGTGGAGTGGAGTGGCATGGCATGGCATGGCATGCATGGCATGGCAAGGAATGGAACTGGAACTAGGAATGGAGTGGAATGGAATAGAATAGAATAGAATAGAATAGAATAGAATAGAATAGAATAGAATAGAATAGCTTTATTGGACAAGTGTGATTGGACACACAAGGAATTTGTCTCCAGTATGTAAGCTCTCATTGTACATACAAAAAACAAAGTGATAGGTTATGCATCATAGATCGTAGTTACAAACATTAATCATAAGATACAGCAACATGTGATAAATCATAGATACCAATAAAAATAAAAACTAGCAAGTATGATTGTGCTGAACCTCCTCCTCTCCTTTTCCTCCTCCTCCTCTTTATGGCACACAACATGATAATATAAACAGCTAAGACTTTAGTTTTTATCAGATATCTGAAATACTTCCAGAAGTTAAAAAGAATCTATTTTTCTCCTTAATTTTTTTAAAATATCATTTTATATTTGTTCCTTCTTATCCAGAGACCTTTTCAAATTTCATATCAGTATCATAAATATCTCATGAGGTTAATGGTGCAAGCCAGCTCACCTGAGTATATATCTGAAATTTTAGATTTAGATTTTAAAAAGCATATGTCTGCTCATTTGCTATATGTATAGGTATAGAATAAGGCTTTGTTTTCCTGAATTAAAAAATCTGGAGGTTAATTTCATTAAAATTGATACGCTTTTGCTCCTGAGAGCAATTTCATTAAAGGTATAATTTTACTTAGTTGCTAACATTTCAAAAGTGAAGCAAACACTTTCTCCACTTTTGTTTCTTTGTTCCCAAAACTTTCATTTCACTTATTTTGAAAAAAAATTTTTTGCATATTCAAAGCAAAGAATTGGCCCGGCTTCAACTTGGTAACTCCAAAAATTTGAGTGATGTGCTTCTAAGCAGCTTCTAACTTGATCATTTCCTTCCAGCTATATCTGCTAGCAAATAAAATAAATATTTGCCAATTTATTCAAAATTGTGGTTTTGGTTAAAAGAGGCACTTAAGAAGAAGAAAGAAATACTTGAAAGAAATACAATTAGGGTCAGATAGATACTTGAATTAAGAGAATTCTTAAACAAACAACTGAAACCAGAAGTTTTCCCTTTAAGGCTTGATGGACAAATAAACTGAAATAAAACACAGGACTCTGTTTATATATAAGATAACAACAGCAAACTCTTGTATGCACAGAGAGGGAAGGATTTACAAATTTCTACAGTAGAAGAATGGATAGTGAAAATGATGGAGAAGCAGGAGAGCAAAACTGAAAAGACAAAATTAGTTTCTCTTTGGAAAGCAGATTAGAATTTTTTGCTTGAAACTGGAAAAAAAAACAGATCTTAACCTTGGGATTTGACAATTACAATTATTTATAATTCTATAATTATAAAATAGTTGTAATCATCAAATCCCAAAATTAAGGACTAATTTTAGAGTATGAAGGGCTACAGTATTTTATATTTGTATCTGTGCTGAAGAAAGTCAGAAGTTATTATTTTTATTTTTCTCTCTCCCTTTTTCCCTGTGCTCCTCCCATTTAATTTACTTCTTTCTTTCTTTCTTTCTTTCTTTCTTTCTTTCTTTCTTTCTTTCTTTCTTTCTTTCTTTCTTTCTTTCTTTCTTTCTTTCTTTTTTCTTTCTTTCTTTCTTTCTTTCTTCTATCCTTCTTCATTCCCTTCTTTCTTCCTTTCTTCCTTTCCTTTTTTCTTTCTTTTCCTTCCTTCCTTCTTTCTTTTCCTTCCTTCCTCCCTTCCTCCTTCCCTTCCTTCCTTCCTTCCTTCCTTCTTTCTTTCTTTCTTTTCTTTCTTTCTTTCTTTCTTTCTTTCTTTCTTTCTTTCTTTCTTTCTTTCTTTCTTTCTTTCTTTCTTTCTTCTATCCTTCCTTCCCTTCTTTCTTCCTTTCTTCCTTCCCTTTTTCTTTCTTTCCTTCCTCCCTCCCTTTCTCCTTCCTTCCTTCCTTCCTTCCTTCCTTCCTTCCTTCCTTTCCTTCCTTTCTTTCTTTCTTTCTTTCTTTCTTTCTTTCTTTCTTTCTTTCTTTCTTTCTTTCTTTCTTTCTTCTATCCTTCTTCCTTCCCTTCTTCCTTCCTTTCCTTTTTCTTTCTTTCCTTCCTTCCTTCTTTCTTTTCCTTCCTTCCTTCCCTCCTCCTCCCTCCCTCCCTCCTTTCTTTCTTCCTTCCTTCCTTCCTTCCTTTCTTTCTTTCTTTCTTTCTTTCTTTCTTTCTTTCTTTCTTTCTTTCTTTCTTTCTTTCTTTCTCTTCTTTCTTTCTATCATCTATCTTGTTAAACTTAATAAACTCTTGTGAAAAGAAAGAATGTTTGGTTTGGCAGTCTGTTTCAGAGGATTGTTACCACAGCAGTTGATAAACAAGAAACTACTGGTTTTTGTTTGTACAAAGATTTCCATCAGAAATCTTTTGTAGCAGGATTCTTTTGCAAACCTTGAGTGTGGCTGCTGCCAATATCAAGCTAATGAGGGCTTAGAAGAGTAAACTCTACAACAAATAGTTGTAGCAAAGGGGCTCTAGTCTAGTGAAGAGGAGGACCAGGGGTGACAGGATAGCAGTGTTCCAGTATTTGAGGGGCTGTCACAAAGAAGGGGGGAGTCCAGCTATTTTCCAAAGCACCAGAAAAACAAGACAAGAAACAGTGAATGGAAACTAATCGAGGAGAGAAGCAACTCAGAACTAAGGAGAAGTTTCCTGACAGAACAATCAATCAGCGGAAGAAGGCCTTGCCTTCAGAAACTGTAGCTGTTCCATCGTTGGAGTCTTTTGAGAAGAGACTGGGCAGACATTTATCTAAAAATGATATTATAGAGCCTCCAGCTTGAGCAAGGGGTTGGACTAGGCCTCCAAGGTCCCTTCCAACTTAGTTATTCTGCCTCCTGTCTGCCAGGCCTTGGGTCACACTGAGTGGTTAGTCCCAGGGGTGGGCTTCACATTTTTTTAGCAAGGGGCTCTCTGCCCTAATGACTGGCTGGGTGGGCGTGGCTAAGTAGTCATGTGATCGGGTGGTCATGTGGCTATGTGGGTATGGCTAGGTGGTCGCGATTCACTGAACAACCGCCTTGCTTAACAATGGAAATTCGGCTCCCAATTGTGACTGTAAGGCAAGCACTCACTTGAGGCCGTGATGTCTCTGTGGACACGCGAGCCGTCGCCCCAGCTCAGCTGCGCCGCACATACATCCGTGTGTGCCTCCCGCCGGCCAGCTGGTCTTTGGGTCTCTGTCATACATGCACGGGGACGGGGTGCATGCGGTGGGCCGGGTTGCATGCAGGGGATGCATGCACGTGTGCAGGGGGTAGGCTGCATGCGCAGGGGTGGGGCACGGGGCGGGGATGCTCACACGTGTGCAGGGGGTGCACACACATGCGTGGAGGACATGGGGACATGCATGGAGTGTGCGCATGCACAGGGCCGTGCACGTATTGCATTTTGGGGGGTGCATGCGTGTGCTTTGGGGACTCGGTGGCGAAAAGGTTAGCCATAATTGGTGTAGATCTCCTGCTTGGGAGGCGGGGTTGGACTAAATCAATGTTCGGCAACTGGTGGGCTGGGGACCACTGGTGGTCCACGAGAAAATTTTGGTGGTCCGCAGAGAAATGTTTCCCCTCAAAAGCAATTAATCCAGGCTGCTCTGGAACACAAGGCTGTGCCACCCACATGACCTGCCCACCCGCTGGCCCCCACCCTTCAGCCGAGCACAAACCTTACTTTGAGTAGAGCCACGCGAGGTGGAACTGGAAGTTAAGACCAACGGCGGGGGAGGGAAATCCGCCCCGGTATGGATTGCTGACGTTGGTGGAAAAAGTCGGTCCCATATTCCAGAGCTGCCGTAGTCACAGGACTGGCCCTTTGGTCCTCCTGGAGCAGCTCCTCCAGTCCATGGCAGGCCGGTGCACCCGGGTGGAGGAGCAGCTGCTCTGGGATGACCAAAGCACCAGTCTTGTGACTACGGCAGCTCTGGAATATGGGACCGACTTTCCCACCAACGTCAGCAAGCCACCGTCTGTCAAAATTCATATTAGTGGTCCACGGGATTTAAAATTATGAGTTTGGTGGTCCCTTGAGGTCCAAAAGGTTGGCGACCCCTGGACTAGATGACTTACAAGGTCCCTTCCAACTCTGATTATCTGTGAACACTGCCTGTACATAAGAGAAGAAAAATAACATTTTTTTTATTTTTGTCAATTGCTTACAAGATAATAGGTATAAGTAAAAACATAGTTATGAATACATGGATACATATAAGAAAAATAAAAAATAAAAATAAAAATAAAAGAAACAATAGGACAGGGACGGTAGGCACGTTGGTGCGCTTATGCATTCTTTACTTTTTTTACATTCTTTACTTTTGATGGAAGTCTCTTATCTGGTTTGTAAAAATCTTAATTTTTAATTTTAATTTAAAAAAATTGCACAAAAATAATGGCGGTTCCCCCTGCCTTTGACCTGTTGTCATCGCACCAAGGAAACCAGCCACAGGTGAAGATTTTGCAGGAGCATTAAAACAAGATTTGAGTGCGGGGGAAAAGTGCCCGCGAGGTTTGCCTAGCCTGGCCGAACTGCGTAAAGGCTGACGGAAAGAGGAGTTTGTAGGTTTAAAGGTTCCAATGTCTGCCTGACCTCAGCCTTTTTTAATTTCGAATCCTTTTCAAATAAGCCAGATTTGGCTGACCCTTTGTCACCCGAGATGCGTATCAATCCATTTAGTTTACCATTTCCCACAACTCAGCTGCTTTCTTAGGGAGGGGCCAGCCCATCACATGATGGGAAGAAGGCCAAAACTTTTATAAGTACGATCGCATAGAATTGCATTCCACCTGCTGCAACGCAAGAGAAAAAGAAGCAGGAATGCAGTGCTCTGGCTCATATGTCTACCTTCTCCTCTTCCTGGGATTGTTTTCTGCAGGTAAAGTGTGATATTCCAGACCCGGTTGCAAATTTGCCCAAAACTTTCCACTATCCCCCTGTTTATAGACTGCTAATCTTTTTCGGATAGAGATGCAAAAGGTTCACTTCTATCCTCCTTAAATGTATTGTTGCATGCTGAAAAGGTTTGCTTTCATGGTTTGTTTTTTTTAAAAAAGTTGAAGCAAAAGGTCCCAGATGTGAATTTCTTTTTCTACCATATTCCATGTTGTTCAATGCCCTTGGCCATTGTTTGGTATTTCATGGCTGAAGAGGCAACAAAGGTTCATATTTGGTAGTTGTGGTTGTGGATCAAGGGCTGGAGAAAAATAGGATCAGGTCTACTTCAGTTAAGGAGACTTGTTCAGAAATATGGAGCTGAGGTATTTTTTTCAGCTGGGCCTACATTACAGGGTTGTTTTCTGGGAATAAAGTGAAGAGAGATGTCCACAGATGTGACTGCATGATACTGGAAGAAAGGGGAAGAGAGGGGGAGGAGGAGGGGGGAGGAGGAGAGAGAAAGAGAAGGAGAGAGGAGGAGGAGGAGGACAACAAGAAGAAAGAAAGAAAGAAAGAAAGAAAGAAAGAAAGAAAGAAAGAAAGAAAGAAAGAAAGAAAGAAAGAAAGAAAGAAAGAAAGAAGGAAGGAAGGAAGGAAGGAAGGAAGGAAGGAAGGAAGGAAGGAAGGAAGGAAGGAAGGAAGGAAGGAAGGAAGGAAAGAAGGAAAGAAAGAAAGAAAGAAAGAAAGAAAGAAAGAAAGAAAGAAAGAAAGAAGGAAGGAAGGAAGGAAGGAAGGAAGGAAGGAAGGAAGGAAGGAAGGAAGGAAGGAAGGAAGGAAGGAAAGAAAGAAAGAAAGAAAGAAAGAAAGAAAGAAAGAAAGAAAGAAAGAAAGAAAGAAAGAAAGAAAGAAAGAAAGAAAGAAAGAAAGAAAACCTAAGTAACAACTAAGGTGACTGTGGACATGTTGATGCATTCCCTGGCATCTACCAAATTCTCTGCACTACCTAATTTTATTACATTGTGGGTTTTTTTTAATTTAAAAAAATGAATAAGAAGGAACCCTACTCTCCAAAGACTTTCCTCCCCCTGCCCAAGAATAATCTGTATTTTGAACTATGCTTGGAAGCCTCATATACACCCCTATTCTTCAAAAATAAACCAGTGAGTGGATGCAGCCCCAAAATCGTGTTTGGCTTTCTAGTAAATGGTGGTTTGAGAATTGGCGCTATATACCCACTGTGGCAGTCATTTTGAAAGAGCATCTTATTCTATAACATACCTGGAGTATTTTCAGAGGAGACTTAAAGCTGGGAACTCTCTCCAGTGGAAGTAGCAGTTCTGCTAACAATACCACAATATTTTAGAGATGCCTTAAGGAATGTTGCGTGCAAAAATCACTCTGCTTTGAATTTGCACTGCTCCTGCAGTAGAGAAACAATTTTGACATGCAGTGATCTGAAAAGGGTGACAATCCAAGTTTTGATTAGTATTTTGAGGTGGTAGGCAGTGGGAAGGGGAAAATGGAAATATTAGAGAGAGATTATGGAAATTCCTTCACCTTTCTTTATATCAGCTTTACAGCTGTAGGTGGAACTTGCATTTTATGTGGTATACTGAAATAAGTGATTTCTCGTTGTGTTTATGTGGATTTGTGCATTTTCTCCCCAGGAGCTCATATGAGTATCTGCATTCATATTGCCTGTGCGTAATGTGTGAGGGTTAGATCAGGTTGCCCCTCTGCACATTCCTTTGTATGATTGTGGGTAGCTGTCAGCCCTGCTAGATAGAGCCAGGAAATCAACTTCATAGGAAGGTGAAATCTCCTTTTATTGAGAACAGTGTAATAACAGAATCTTGCAAATCTGATTGCGTTGCCTCCTGTTTCACCTGAATGTTAGCTTACTTTTCTAACCTTGAGAATATTTCAGTCCCTTTTTGTTAGGTTTGGAGAGTAATGGAGACCAGACATCTGACCAGTGACTTCAACTCTTTATTAACAGTAAATAGAACAGAACAGAGCAAGGCTATGGGCAGCAGTAACCCTTTTATAGGGTTGGCTGCTACCCTATTAACCAATAATAAGTGCATAAGGTCCAAACCAATAACCAATAGGAAGTGTCCTAAGTTTGGCCAATCAGGGGCTTTTATGAACCAATCCTTGTTCGCTGTTCAAGGACCAATCAAATGTGCAGGCTTCCAAAACCTACTTTGCATTTGGGCTTATTTACTTTATTCATTCACAACACTTTTGCCTGGGTAATGGTTCTTCCACATTTCCATCAAGGTGTCAGACACAAGAAATAAGGAAACAGAAACCTTGAAGTTCAGCCATCAGATAACAAAACCACCCCTTCCAGCTTCATCAAGAAGAGGGTTTAAGTGAAGGCTCCGAGGCCTACAATAAGGGCCATTTTCCTTTGCAAAAAAGAAAGAAAGAAAGAAAGAAGGAAACAAGGCGGTTCAAATGAATAAAGGTTTGAAGACGAATAGACATGTCCCAGGATAATGTTGCGGGATCCAATCTCGGTTGGTCTCCGGGACCAGCAGTGTTTGTCCAGCACGAGTCCGATAGCTCGGAAGACAAAAACCTCTGGTTCCGGAGACCAACCCAGATTGGAATACAGGTATATTGCTGTATAAGAATCCGAACTACTAACCATCAAGGCACATTGGTAGTAGCTAAGAGTCAATGGAATTCAAGGTGGGCTGGACATGGATCTTTTGTGGGCGTGAAGGGACTCGAGACCGATGGCGTGCTTGACCCCCTCCATCGGTAGTCATCGACGCAAAATCAACTTCCTTACTCTCTACAGTAGCCCAGATCATGCTGCTCACAAGCCACTGTGGATCACGTGACCAAGAAGGAGACGGGCTTAAGAATGAGGGCACTGCCAACATTCTGACCCACCACCCAGCTGCCTCTCCCATAGAGACGCATTGAGGAAAATGTTTCTTAGACTCTTCTTTTTTCTTTGTGGAACCTGGCCAGATCCAACTCGGTTTTTTTGCCCTCCCCGGGCTCCTGAGGCTTTCCTCGGGAATCCAGGAGGGTGAAAATGGCCTCCCCGGGCTCCAGAGGCTCTCTGGAAGCCAGAAACGTGCCCATTTCCGGCCTTGCCAAACTTCTAGAAGGCCCATTTTTCACCCTCCGCAAGCCTCCATGCATGCCCTGCACTTACCTGTATCCAAAACGGGCCATGTGGGAACTCCTGGGAGGGGAGGGGTGAGGTGGGTGGGAGGGAGGGAGGGCGGGGCCAGCCAGGAGTGGGATTTGGAGGTTTTCCGAACTGCACAGAATCTTAGCTAGGGGCTCTCCTGAACCCCTGCGAACCCCCAGCAGCCCAGCCCTGAGCCTGGCACAGGAAGGGGGCAGAGGGCATGGTTCTATGAGAACAGAGCTTTGCGTGTGAGCGCAAGTACCCACCCCTCACACGAATGGAGCTTTGTGCACATGAAACTCACCCGTCACTTGTGCAGCCCGGTTCTGAATGGGCCGCAGCCTGATAGAGATCTGCAGCCCGGGGTTTGAGGAACGGTGCTGTTACTCATCTCCCTGCAGACTTCTATTTTTTAATTGATGGATGAGACTCCATCCTGACGGATGGGCTGCCGTCTGTTAGAAATGGTGAAGGGTTTCCTGCTTGGGCGGGGGAGGGGGGGTTGGACTAGCTGACCTACAAGGTCCCTTCCAACTCTGTTAATCTGTTAAAGACTCTACTATGAGACTCTTGATCGCTGTTTCTCAGCGTTGGATGCTTTGAGATGTGCGGACTTCAACACCCAGAATTCCTCAGTCAGCACGGAATTCTGGGAGTGTTGGTCCGCATGTTTTAAATCAGACAAGGTTGAGAAACACTCGTCTAGATTAAAAGTTGGCTAAAAGTAAAGGGCCCTGACCTTCCTAACCAATTCTCTCTTTCTCTGGTTGGGGAATTCCCCCATCTGAAAAGTGTGTCAACATTGTGACATTTGTCTCTGGCAGAGAAGTCTGAGACAAGTCAATACTTGCAGAAGAAGAAAGAGCTGCCAGCTTGGATTGGGTGGCTTATTTTAAAACATTTTTCTTTGCAATTTAATATGATTTACTATATACTAGGGGTGTCAAGCTGTGCTGGCCCCATCCCTGCCCAGTTTAACAAAGGGGGGTTGGAAAGTTCCGATATGTCACATGACGACACCATGATGACGCGAGTTGGACACCCCTGCTATATACAATGCAACGGTCATAAGTGTGACAAACGGTCAGGAGTCGCTTTTTTTCTCTGCCATTGTAACTTTGAACGGTCACTAAATAAACTGTCGCAAGTTGAGGAGTACTTGTTATTTATTTATTTAGAAAATTCATACAATTGCCCATCTCACTCAGTATGTGTCATGCCTTCAGAGTCGGGTTCAACTGCAACACAGGTTGTTTCAGGCACTCACTTGCTCCCCACCCTTACACACACATACTGTTCTGACCCAAACCTTTTCCCAATAAAACAAACATGAACCAAAAGGAACAGAAACCTTTTAATGATTCTTAGGAATCCCTGGTTAAAAGGCTGCTGCAAACTAATTAACTGATAAGCACAAGCCTCGCCAAAACTGTGCGAGTCTGCCAAGAATAACAGATAAGAAATATTTCACAACACAAGAGTCTTCAAATACCAACATAAGATACTGTAATGTCCACGAGGCTGAGTTTCAAAACGTCTTTGCTTCCTACAAAGAACATTCGCTTCACAGCGGGCTTTTATCTACTTGAAGGAGGGGCCATTACCTTGTAGCCTTATTCCCGAGTCACCCGTGCTACTGCAACTCCTCTTTCCTGCGAGCAACCCTGTGAGCATGCACACTTGGCACAGGCTCCTCGGGAACCTCCTCATAGCTGCTGCCAGCCCTCACAATCTCTGAAGGCAGCAGTCCACTCCCTAATGGTCCTGGCCCCACATCTGAGTCCTCACTCTCCTCAGCCATCCGCACCTGCTGCTGGCTAACCACAACACACACATACATATTACACACACACACACAGAACTATTCCTCCTAGCATCTCTGTATCCTGCAGAAGTGTGTGACTTTTGAGCAAGCAGCAAGACACAGAACTAACCAGCAAAGCTTTTCTTAAAAAAAGTTTTTATTGGTTTTTAAAAACAAACATAAACAAACAAAACATAAAAACATCAAGCCATCTTCCATATGTATACATACAGTGTACCGGTTGGTTTACAAATTGTTTTGTGTTTCCATTTCATAGTCTTCAATTACAATTACATTGCATATAATCTCGTATTTTCAATCAAAAATTAAATACCTTAGTATCATTATTAATCAATCATTTGACTATACTTTTATTCATTCATTTTTTACAAGGTAATCATAATTTACTTAGTTTGTTTTATAACAGTTCATATTATCATCCCAAATCTATCCTAAAATCATTTTGTAGATATAATAAGAAGTACATCTTTATATATTTATTATTTTCTAAAAGTCTACATATTTCATTACAGTATTTTATTGTCTAACCATTGATAGAATAGATCCCAAATTTTATAAAATTGTTTATCCTCTTGTTCTCTAATTTCAAATGTCAATCTACTCATTTCAGCACATTCTAATATTTTCTTAATGATTTCCTCCTGTGATGGTGTTTTCTCATTTTTCCAGTTTTTGGCAAATACAATCCTAGCCGCTGTTAATACATTTACAATCAAATATTTCAAGTCTTTACTATATATTTCAGGTAAAATTCCCAATAAAAATATCTCTGGTTTCAAGTCTATATGTTTTTTTGTCATTTTTTCCAATTACATGTGGATTTTAGTCCAGTATTTTTTAGCATCCGCACAAGTCCACCACATATGGTAATATGAGCCAAGTGTCTGATGACATTTCCAACATTTTTCGGATTTATTCTTGAACATTCTTGCTATTCTTGTTGGGGGAAAATGCCACCTGTAAAACATCTTATACAAATTTTCTTTATATGCTGTTGACATTGTCATTTTATAATTTTGAGACCACAATTTTTGCCATTTCTCTAAATCAATCCCATATCCAAAATTCTTCCCCCAAGCAATCATAGTTTCTTTAACTTGTTCTTCTTCTAATTTAATTTCTAATAAATATCCATACAATTTTTTAATCACCTTTTCATCAGTACCTGTCAAAATCTTATCTAAATCATTCAATTTATCATAGAAACCTTCAATTTTAGAATCTTTATCATACCTTGAATGTATTTGCGCATATGAAAACCAATTCATCATTATACCTTGTTCCTCTAGTTTTTGTATAGATTTAAGTTCACCCTTTTCATTCAATATTTCACCATATCTAACTGTTTGTTCCTTCTTATATATTATAGGATAGGAAAATGCTTCAATAGTTGATAACCAGACTGGAATTTTCAAATAGTCTTTTCATGGTATTTCTTTTCCTTGTATAGTCTATTATCAAGCCTCTGGCATATGCCTTCATTGTATCCCATATGTTCTGCATTGATGTATCTTCTTTTTTGTTTTCTCTAAAGAAGAAAGCCCGTTCTTTTTCCATCCACTCCATCCATTTTAAAGTCTTTTTCCTTTAAAATAGTATTATTTAACGTCCATCTAGATCTTCCATTTAATTGTCATTGGATTGTGATCTGCTCAAGTACTTGTTTCAATATTTATTTCTTGAATATTAGTTATTAATTCTGATGACATCCATATCATATCTATTCTGGACCATGATAAGTGTCTATTTGAATAGAAGGTGTATTGTTTAGTTTTAGCATTTCTTTCTCTCCATGTATCTTTTAAGTTTATTTCATCTACCATTTTTTAAAAAAGATTTAGGGAGAGTCTTTCTGTTTTGCTTTATTGTTTTCTGTGTTGTATAGTCCAATTTATTGTCTACAATTCCATTAAAATCTCCCATCATAACTATATTAGCATAGTCCAGTTCAATTATTTTCATATGTAATTTTTTGTAGAATTCTTCTTGTTTGTCATTCGGAGCATAGATTGCAATCAGGAGTGTTTTCGTATTATTGTCCATTATTTCCACCATTAGTATTCTTCCGTCATCATTGGTATAAATCAATTTTGCTGGGATGATCTCTTTAATATATAAAACCACTCCTCTTTTCTTACATTGTGTCAAGGAAGTAAATATTTTCCCTAGTTTTGGCTGTATCAACAATTGTTCATATTGTTTTTTAATATGTACTTCTTGTAGACAAATTATATCAAATTTTAATTTCTCTATTAACGGCTGAGTTAAGTCCATTTATATTAATTGTAATCAGTTTTTTCTCTTCCATGATTATACTTTATAGGTAGGTTTGGCAGCTCTCGTAGATCTTGGTTCACGTTGTTCTTTGGCTTCCACCTTTCCACCTACTGCACCTTCTTTTTCAATCGCCATTTGGCAGTCCTCTTGAAATTCAATTAGTGAGATTTCTTTTTCTGCCTCTTCCTCTTTCCCTCCAAAAAATTCTGTATAAAATAATTCCGCTTTCTCAATTGAGTCAATTCTATGTCTCTGTTCTTGCCATGTGAACATTAAACCTTCTGGAATCAGCCATCTATAATTCACCTCTTTTTTAAGTAGCATTTTAGTCAGGAATTGGTATTTTCTTCTCATCTCTCTCACTCTTCTGGGTATTTGTTTCAAGACCACAATCTCCTTGCCTTTATATTTCAATGTTTTCTCTTTTGCCACTTGCAATATTTGCATTTTAATGGCTTTCTTTGTAAATCTAATGTGAACTTCTCTTGGTAAGCTATTTCTCATCGCATATCTTGTGAAAACTCGATAAACCTCATCTATTCCATCCATCATCTTCTCTTGAGTTATTTCCAAAGCTTCAGCCAGTATTTCTATCATTATCTCAGCTAAGTTTTGTCCTTTTTCTTCCTCTATATTTTGGAATCTAAGATAGAATTATGATCTATCCATCTCCCATCTCAACATACCACTTTTATCTTGTTCAACCACCATTAATCTATTTCAATATCTCCAATCTTCTTGTCTCTTTATTTATCTTCTTCAATTTTTTGGAATCTCTCATCATACTTCAACATCATTTGTTGGATGTTCTCCACTTTTTCATTGGTTTTCCCTGTTTTTTGTTCAGTGTTCTCTGTTCTTTGTTCAATGTTCTCTATTCTCTTTTCAATATTCTCTGATCTTGCTTGAATATTTTGAATTCCTTGCATAATCATCTGCAGAGTCACTTTTTCTTGTTCTTTTTCTTGCTTTAACATTGTCTGTATTGAACGTTGTCCTCCAGATAGCGGAGAGGAAGAAGTAGAAGTTGAAGAACCAGGAGCTGTAAATTTCCTACTCATTTTAAGCAATTCAAAATCCTCAGGTTCTTCTAAACCTTAATCCAATTGTGAAATAACCACTTGTAGTTCGAAATAAAAATAGTAGAAAAAAGAAGCCAAATAGTAATGATTAAAAAAAAAGGGAGGACAAACTTTCTTCAGGTTCTTGTATACCTTAATCCAACCAGTAGTTAGATGAAGAAAAAGGCTTGGAAAAAAAAAGGAAAGGAAAAATTCTTCAGGTTCTTCAACACCTTAATCCAATTGAGAGGTCTCAAATAAAAAAGAGTGCATAAAAATAAACCAGAAAGGTAGATGAAAAAACAAAAATACCAGGAAAGGAGAAAAAAAGGCTATTCCCTTAAAAAAAAGGAAACTAATACTAAAGCTTTCCCTTTAAAATAAAAAGCAAGCGTAGAGATTGGACTTCCAAAGAAAAAAAAAAAAAAAAAAAGACAAGCTCCAACAAAGCCAAAGATCCAAATAGCTATTGCAAAAAAAAAAAAAAAAGATAAAATGAAATAAAATAAAGCTGGTGAGGAGGGATAGCACAACTTAGAAAAAGTAAAAAGAGCACACTGCACTTTGTTTAATTATCCAAGGCTCTTATTATAACTCTCTTCTCCAAAAACTTATCACCTTTTCCCCCCCTAAGTTTCAACACCAGACTCCAACTGTTGATAGAAACCCAGAATAGCACCTGCAATAATACTCTCCCATGCTCTTCCCTCTATCTTATCAAATAGCAATGTCCTTGAAAAAAAAGTCTGTTCTTTCTTTCTCAGCTTTGTCTGGTCACAGGAGAAATAGAATATTTCCAAGCCTCTAGTTGCCAGTGTTACAAAGTTTCTTTGCTTTCACTTTCCCCCTCCTTTTCCAAGCAAAATATAATAAGAATTAATTTACAAAAAGCAAAAGATATTTTTAAAAAAGAAATAACTAAAAGGGAGTCTCTAGCCTAAAATGTTACAAAATCAAAAAGGAGAAAAAAAAATAGATGGAAAAGAAAAAAAACCAGTCCAGTTTCATAAGATCATGTATAGAAAATCCAGCAACGAGAAAAAAACATTACTTTGACATTCCTGTTTAAAGTCGCCGCTTAATCACTTCTGTCAAAACTTTTACAGATTCTTTCTTTTCCTTAGGGTGTCCTTTCAGATCTTAGAATAAAGAAAAAGTTCTCACCAAACCAGCACACTCTCTCTTTCTGTTCTCTTTCGTTTTGGAGCTGTCCCAACTTCAGCAGCTTTAATGGCTGCCTCTTTGTCGCTGACAGGAAGAGCTTCTCCTGGATCTACCAGGGACTTTGCGGTATCCCTGGGATCGACAGGATGTGCTCTTCACTTTCACCATCTCTTCGGGACGGTTTAGATCCGATAGGACCGTCCAGGAGCAAAGATATCAGCAGCGATCTCAGACCTCCAAGATCGCATGCCGTATCGTCGCGACGCCATCTCCGCCCTCTCACCAGCAAAGCTTAAGGCAGGGGTGTCAAATTGGATTCCTTTGAGGGCCAGATCAGCATTGTAGTTCTCCTCCATGGGCCGGGGAGGGGGGAGGAGGAGACATGGGATGGACGGCTCCTGCAGCACCCTGCCGGCTGAAAATGGGCCATGGGGGAGCCTTGTGTGCCCCCTCTCAGCCCGTTTTTTTGCCTCCATGGCCTCCTGCAGCACTCTGCTGGCCAAAAATGGGCAGCAGGGGGGCTCGTGCGACCTCCCCACTGCTCATTTTGGCCAGCAGAGGCACCGTGGGCCGGTCCCTTGATATTTCTAGCCCGGCCTCGTGATCCAGATCGAAGCACCCCGCGGGCCAGAACTGGCTTAAGGCAAGATTCACAGCAGATTTACACGCTAAGCAGGCAGGGGATTTAAGTTTCAAACAGTTTTCCCTTGCTAGAAGCAACCTCAATGTCTGGGTTTGGGTTCCTATGACTCTTGTTTCAAGTCCAATTATTTATGATCCCAAGGATCATAGATTAACTAAGACCTTGCTTCTTCCTCGGAATTCCTTGGCTTGATTTTGGATTGTTTGAGTTGGAATTCACCTTTAAAGTTCTTATCTGTGATTAATTGTTTGTTTTCCTGCTAGATCTCTGGCCTTGGAGTTGGGATTTACGGAAACAGCTCCTCCCTTTAACACTGTGTGTGCCCAGGAATTGTCTGGCTTCTGAATGGTTGCTAAGAAAGCCAGGATGCAAAAAAAATAAAATAAAAATGGGATCCCGGGTAGCATACAACAACAATCAAAACAATACCACAATCATAAGAACACTTTAAACATAATAAAAATGAATTAAAGGCAAGATGGTGAAGGATCAGATGGTGGCATGTATGTACAGAGGGGATCAGAGGAAGGGTCATATGTGGAGATAGGACCCAGGTGTGGATGGAATGGACATGAGAGTGAGGAATATGATAAAAACATTTTTCTCTTGTCTTCATTTCTGTGCCTTAAGCAGCATTGCTCCTTCCTGTCCCTCTCTACAGAAGGAGGGGGGTGGGTCACAGGGGAGTGGGGCTGCTGTCTTGGGCAAAGATTTAAAACTGCTTTTACTTTTTTCTGTGGAAGGAGGGGGGTCGTAGGGGGGGCTGCTGCCTTGAGCTGCTCTGCAATAGGAAAGGGGTTGGAACTGCGCATTCTTAGCAAGGCAGATAAACCCCTAGCCAGGATATTAGGGATAAGAATAGCTTGCTTATATGAAAAAACCACACAGCTGGCACATGAAACTAGGAGATTTTGCAAGATATACGTGACCTGGCGTGAAACACAGGTGATGCGATATTTAGGGGGCTGAGATCCAAATAACCAATCAATATTGTCTGTTATGCATGCATTATTAGGGGAAGGGAAAAGGGCTGAATGCGACCACCCCTTGACTATAAAAATTGCTGTAAGATTGTAATCGGGGCCCTTGGTTAGCTTTTGAACCAGGGTCCTTATATCTTGGTACCAAAATAAAAGTATAATTTTGTATCACATCTTGTGTCCTGTGTGTTGGAAGAATTATCCTTCTGGGTTCAGTTCCAAGTGGGGGAAAAAGACACTGGAAACATGGAGGCTGTTTGGAAAGATGGTTTAATGGTGGACAGGACCACATGGCTTGGAGCTCCAAAGAAGGATTATCACATGCTCCAAGGTGAAGGAAAAGAGAAGGAAGGCTGATATGCTGAGCGTGCCTGGTTTTTATAACCTCTGTTGAGATTTGAATTTGAGCTTGTATTCTCATTGGTTGTCAGACTCCCATCAGGCCATGCAGGGGCAACTCTGTAGGCTGTCCTGAGTCCCAGGCTTGGTTGAGCCTTGCTGGATGATGATGCACTGAAAAGGACTTTGAGCAATTGCTATAGCTTTACCTGGAGATCTTTGTTATGTAAAGTATTCTGGCCCAGGCCTTAATGGCCCACTATTAACAAAGGTGGGGGGTGAGCTTGTACTTCTGAGGTGAGTTTCTGCTTCTGAGTTTCTACTCTTTTTAGGAGAAATATTCTGCCTTTTTAATATTTCCTAGGATATTTCAATTTTCTAGGAGAGGGGTGGGTGCTAACTTTGTGCAATTCTGACTAACATTTTCACCACTCTGCTACCCTTTCAGCTTTACACTCTGCTTCCTTTCTAGGTACAGTTGATGGAGCCTGTGATCCTAAAGCTGCCGAGATCCTAGGAGGCAATTATACTCTCCTGGAAGATGGAACCGCATTGACCTATAAGTGTCCTCAGGGACAGTATCCCCATCCGACACAATTCCGGTTTTGTAAGAATGGCAACCAGTGGAGCCTCTTGACGGACAGGGAGGGCAGGACTGTCGAGAAGGCCGAGTGTCGAGGTACGGTGGGTTCATTTCTCAAAAGAGAGGCATGGTATGACAACTTCTCAGAGGTGGTATTCAGCAGGTTCTGACCGGTTCTGGAGAACCGGTAGTGGAAATTTTGAGTAATTCAGAGAACCTGCAAATAACATCTATGATTGGCCCCGCCCCCTCGGCCTCCCGAGTCCCAGCTGATTGGCTGGGTCTTCTTTTGTTGTCCTGCACAGGAGAACAGAACTGGAAAGCAGGCTAGTGGGGTGGGGAGGGAATGGAGATTTTGAAGTATCCTTCCCCCAGGAGTGGGGAGGGAATGGAGATTTTACAGTATCCTTCCCCTGCAAGGCCCACCAAGCCACACCCACAGAACTGGTAGTAAAAAAATTTGAATCCCACTACTGCAACTTCCCCTCTTCCTTTCATACATTATCACCAACCAAGTCCTGGGTTTTCCACCAGAAGGCTTTATGTCACTGTATAAAAAAAAACCTGTGGGAGTCACTAGCAGGCTTATCAAAGTGCAAAAACATGTTTACTTTACTTTTGTCTATTGTAAATGTTTATAAAGCTGCCTATCTTAAAAAAATAACTCTGGGCAGCTTACAACCAATAAAACAATATTCGTCAGAATAAATCAAACAACAATAAGATTAAAACCAGGAAACCAGCATGCAACCCTGAAGCACCCACACACCTCCTTTTAATTTTTAACTTATTCTGTTGGTGTTTTGGGGTGGCTCCCATTTCCCGGAACTTGATATGTATCGTGTTTTTATGTGGTTTTCATTCTTTTTATCTGTAAACTGCCCAGAGTCACTTTAAGAGTGAGAGGGGCAATATCTATGTTTGATAAATGAATAAAAATAGCCCTGGTGGCACAGGGGTTAGAATGCAGTATTGCAGGCAAACTCTGCCCAAAGTCTGGAGTTTGATCCTGACCAGTTCAAGGTTGACTCAGCCTTCCACCTTTCTGAGGTCAGCAAAATGAGGAGGCAGATTGTTGGAGGCAATACGCAAGTAAGGGTTACATTATAAACCAGCCAGAGAGTGTTGTACGGGGTGGTATATAAATATATAAGTCTGAATGCTATTGCTAGTGTTAGGGCTGAGCCCCCAATTTCAATTTGCTAAGCAAGACAGTTGTTGAGTGAGTTTTGACCCATTTTTATGATCTTTCCTGCCCCTGTTGTTAAGTGAACCACTGCAGTTGTTACGTTAGTAAGGTGGTCGTTAAGTGAATCTGGCTTCCCCATTGACTTTGCTTGTCCAAAGTCGCAAAAGCGGGGATCACGTGACACCCCCCCCGGGACACTGTAATTGTGATAAATATAAGCCAGTTGCCAAGCATCCAAATTTTGATCACGTGACCATAGGGATGCCACAACAGTCATCAAAGTGAAAAATGGTCATAAGTCACTTTTTTCAGTGCCTTGTAACTTTAAACAATCACTAGCAATAGCACTTAGACTTATATACTGCTTCATAGTGCTTTATAGCACTCTGTTAATAGTTTACAGAGTCAGCCTATTGCCCCCAACAATCTGGGTCCTCATTTTACCGACCTTGGGAGGATGGAAGGCTGAGTCAACCTTGAGCCGGTCAGGATCGAACTTCTGGCAGTGGGCAGAGTCAGCCTGTAATACTGCATTCTAACCACTGCGCCACCACGGCTCTCTAAATGAATGGCTGTAAGTCAGTGGTGGGATTCAATTTTTTTTACTACCAGCTCTGTAAGCGTGGTTTGGTGGGTGTGGCAGGGGAAAGATACTGTAAAATCTCCAGTCAGAGGTGGTATTTGCCAGTTCTCTGAACTACTCAAAATTTCCGCTACCGGTTCTCCAGAAATGGTCAGAACCTGCTGAACACCACCTCTGCTGTAAGTCAAGGATTACTCATAGTGATATTTGGTATATCACTATGTTATAGGATATAACATAGTTAGGATATAACTTTCCTCTCATCACTTCCAACACTGTTGCTTCTAGGCATCTCGTAGTCTATGGAATTAATTGTGGTTTCACAATTGTAATGGTCTCTGATGAGCAGGGCCAGAATGATTGTGAATGATGGAACTGGAGGGATCTGGAGCTGCGATTGGATAGGACATGCGGAAAAATTGATTGTGTCAGGATTCCGGCAGTTACTCCAATTAAATCATGAGCCTCGAGCCACACTCCCAAAACTATAGAGGATTTATTTGAAGTTAACATTCTACGTCTGGCACTAACCTGGGTATAACCAACTCTGAGATACGTAATTCACTGTAACCCTTGATCCTGCTTTTCTCCCCCACTTCTCTGGGTGTATCATCCAACGAAACACGTCCATAGCCAAGAGTCATCAATCATGCTCTCCAGTTAGAATTTTTTGTGGCAGAAGCTTCAGCCATCTAATCAGTCTCTGAAGAAAATATGAATGGAATGTACTTTCGATTCCACACCGTTTCCTGCTCTTTAAAACTCCCCCCCCCCCTTCTTTCTGTTGCCAACTATAAAACGTGTATACAAAATGTTTTATGAGTTGACAGACTGATGTTTTCTCTTCCATCTAGCCATCCGGTGTGTCAGGCCTCTAGAATTTGAAAATGGTGTATTTGAGATCTTCCAGCAATTTTACGAGATCAACCAGGAGCTGAAGTTCACTTGCTATGACGGACACAAGCTGCGGGGGCCCCAGATACGTACCTGTCTCCCCACTGGGAAATGGAGTGGAGAAACAGCTGTATGTGATGATGGAAGTGAGTCTGACTATTTGCGATCATAATCTATTTTGGGGGGGAAACATCTATGGAAATTCTCAATCACCCAGCTCATGGTTGTCCCAAAAATGCTTCTGAATGGAACTAAAGAAGCCTCTGGGATGAGAAACGAAACATTTTCAAAGATTAAAAAACCAGAAAGTCCAGTTGTCTTTTGGGAAGGTAACAAAAGAAGCACCGCTGAGATTCTCATTGGGGAATGCACATGATTTGAACTTGTAGTTTTCCCCTGGTTGCTGCATCCCTCTTGGCAGGTTCTTATAAATTTTGCTACTGGTTAAGCCAGAAGGTCAGGGCTTCTACCACTCTCCGCCATCTTGCTGCTTTTGACCTTTACCCTCAGAGGTTAGTCCAATCCCCTTTGAAGTGTGGACGGATCATAAACATTTAGAGCAATGGTGGTATTCTACTGGTTCAGCCCGGTTCTGTCGAGCCGGTAGCAGCGATGAGCAGTGGAGATCAAACCGTTTCTCTCCACTGCTCTGCTGTTGGGCCCACCTGTCCGCCTGGGCTTCCATACTCGCCCTTTGCGTGGCACGGAAAAGTGCCGCGCGGCAGCTGCTGAAGCAACCGGGATCGTGCAGGCTTGCAGAAGGTGAGTTAGAATGCCTCAGTGCCTGCACAAAGTGCACATTTGGTGCGCGTGCATGCAAAGTGTATGCATGCACGCAAAGCGCGCCCACCAAACCACACCCACCAAACCGGTGGTAAAACTATTTGAATCCCACCACTGACTTAGAGGCTTTAAAGTCTCCAAGGAAATTTTCTCTTAAACAAGCCAGGTGCGCTGAATATTTTAACCAACTTAATTTTAATCTCTGTTTCATACCAGGAGGGAAGAACGTTTTGGCTTCTTATCTGTGAAGATAGCAATGGCAATAACACTTAGATTCATATACTGCTTCACAGTGCTTTACAGCCCTAAGCGGTTTACACAATCAGCATTATTGCCTCCAACAATCTGGCTCCTCATTTTTACCGACCTCGGAAGGATGGAAGGCTGAGTTAACCTTGAGCCTGGTGGGATTTGAACTGCCAAATTGCAGGTAGCCGGCAGTCAGCAGAAGTAAGCCTGCAGTACTGCATTCTAACCACTGCACCACCGTGGCTCAAGATAAGCTTTCCTACCTGACTCTGTGCCCTTCAAATGGACATGCTGGCTCAGGAGGATGGGAATTGTAGTCTCAGAGGAAGGTGCAGCTAAGAAGCAGCTGTCAAGAGTCTATCAAAGTCCAGAGGCTTAAATTCATATTGGAATACTCATCCAACTGATGATCCCTGGCTAACAACGTGCCATATGCTAAAAATTAAAATTAAAAAAAATATTGAAGTCCTCACATCTTCAAGTTGCCAAGGTCTGACAAATGCTGGTCTAGAAAGATAGAATTCAAAACCAATGATTTCCCAAGGAGTGCGCATCATACATTGATGATGCACTGACCCGTTTGATGTTTGGTTTAACTGTTTGCCGCCGTGAGTCCTTGGGAACGTGGTGATGCAAAAATGGAATTTGCAGATAAATAAATACATTGGTGTGTCGTGCCTTCCCCCTCTCGTTTTCAGCTGGCCATTGTCCTGACCCAGGAATTCCAATTGGCGCTCGAAAATACGGCACGGAGTATAAACCAGGGAGCACGGTCCGCTACCAGTGTTCTAGAGGGTTGTCTCTTATCGGATCTAAGGAAAGAGTTTGCCAAAAATCAGGAATTTGGAGTGGATCAGAACCAGAATGTCGAAGTGAGTAAATAGGATAGGAAAAGATGGGCTTGGCATCTGAAAAGGTGAATCTAAAACTGTTATTGATTTCTTTCTTTTTTGCCATCATTTATGGAACTATTGTTTTTTTTCTTCTCTACCCTTATTCACTCTCTCTCTCACACACACACAACACTGTGATGACCCGGGATGTGACACAAAAATAACACAGTCACAAAAATAGAATAAATTCCCTTTAATGCCTCCAACTTGGCCCAATGTCCAATTATCCTCGGCTGGATATCAAACTCTTAAAGAAAACAGTCTACGGAGGGAGTAGTGCAGTCCGAACCCAAAGTAAAGTTAATTAGAAATAAAAAAAAAACCAACACAAACCACACTGAAGTAATTAATACGGCAGGCCAGGATGATACATTGCAGACTTCTACCAGATAACACAGCAACCACAGTTGGGAGGAAGCCAAAACCCAGATAAGCTTCGACAAGAATAATGCACGCTTTGCTTCCAACAACTTTGCCATGTGCAGTTTGTCCTTTTAAACAGTCCTCCCAGCTGCAGCCCATGAAGGGGATCAGGGCCCTTTCCTCCCCCATAGACCACACCACTCACGTTTCTCCCTTATCCATTCCTCCCTAGGATGAAGAGGGGATGGGCCTGGGTCTTCCTCTGAATGCCCATCTGGCCTGTGCCTTTCCCCAGTTTCCTCCACAACCACCGGAGCAACACTCCCACTCCCTGTCAACTGTTCGACCTCCCCCTCAGAGTCAGACTGCAACAGGGGCATGACACACACATACACACACACACACACACACAAAACACTGGGAACCAAATTCACTATCTCCTTTTTTTCTTTCCCAGGCCCATTCACTTTTGATTCTAAAGAAGAAATCACCACCAAGTTCCTTCCATCCCTCATTGAAGTTGCTTTATCTGCCAGCCAAGGTAAATTTTTGCAAGCGTGGTAGGATAGGAGACCGCAGCATCGTTTTTCCTGGTTTTGTCACTGGGATCATTCTGGTTTTGTCAAGGATGTTATATCATCTTTGGTAGAAGGATTATTTGTGAAAGGTTCTAATGCAATTGTACAATTTCTGATTGCTGCCACCTTTGCGAGGTGGGCCAGGTCAGGAAACAGACTGAGCAAGGATCTTGAGAGCTTGCCAGAATTTCATTCAGCCCCATCTTATGCCAAACAGGATCAAAATGTGGGGAGAAGTGCCCTGAGCATCCTTTAGGAAGAGCAAGTGGAAGGGAAAGCACCCTGATTGTCATGCTGCAAACCTCATGCCTTACGTTAGGGGTCGCCAAACTTGGCAAGTATAAGATTTATGGACTTCAAATCCCACAATTCCTTGGCAAGCATGAAATAGCAATAGCCCTTAGACGAATATACCGCTTCACAGTGCTTTAGTCCTCTCTAAGCGGTTTACAGAGTCAGCCTATTGCCCCTCAATGATCTGGGTCCTCCTTTTATGACTTCGGGAGGATAGACGCCTGAGTCAACCTTGAGCCAGCGAGAATCGAACTGCCGAATTGCTGGCAGCTGGCGGTCGGTCTGCAGTATTGCATTCTAAGCACTGCGCCACCATAGCTCTTCACAAGAAATTCACAAGTCTTAAAATTGCCAAGTTTGGAGGAATAGTCAACCCTCCAGAAGATAGGCTCACGATCCAGATGGATCTTGACAGACTTGAACACTGGGCCCTATCTAACAAAATGAAATTCAATGTACAATAAAAGTAAGATTTTACACTTAGGCAAGAAAAACCAACGGTACAGGTACAGACTAAGTGGAAATCTGGCTCAACAATAGTAACTATGAGAAGGATCTTGGAGTCCTTGTGGACAATCGCTAGCAGCCAAAAAAGCCAATGCAATCCTAGGCTGCATTAATAGAGGGATAGAATCAAGATCAAGATCATGTGAAGTTTTAGTACGACTTTATAATGCCTTGGTAAGACCACACTTGGCATTCTGCACCCAGTTCTGGTTGTGTTGTGGTTAGCCGGCAGCAGGTACAGACGGCTGAGGAGAGTGAGGACTCAGATGAGGGGCCAGGACCATTAGGGAGTGGACTGCAGCCTTGTGCAGAAATTGTGGGGGCTGGCAGCAGCGATGAGGAGGTTCCCGAGGAGCCTGTGCCAAGTGCACATGCGCCAGGATTGCTCACAGGAAGAGCAGCTACAACAGCATGGGTGACTTGGGAGTAAGGCTGCAAGGTAATGGCCCCTCCTTCAAGCAGATAAAAGCCAGGTGTGAAACGAACGTTCTTTGCAGAAGGCAAAGACGTTTTGAAACTCCAGCCTCGTGGACACTCCAGTATCCTGAGTTTGTATTTAAAGGTTCTTGTATTGCAAATTATATCTTGTCTGTTATCTTTTGGCAAGTCTCGCACAGTTTGGCAAGGCTTGTGCTTATCACAGCTAATTATTTTGCAGAAGCATTAAAAGGTTTCTGTTCCTTTTGGATTGTGTTTGATTTGTTGGAAAAGGGCGTGGGTCAGAACAGGTTGCCACAATGTAAGAAAAGATGTTGAGACTATTTCCAGAGTGTAGAGAAGACCAACCAAGATGATTAGGGGACTGGAAGCTAAATATATATAAAGAAAGGTTGCTGGAATTGGATATGTCTAGTTTAGTGAAAAGAAGGACTAGGGGTGACATGACAGCAGTCTTCCAATATCTCAGGGGCTGCCACAAAGAAGAGGGAGTCAAGCTATTCTCCAAAGCACTTGAGGGAAGGACAAGTAGCAATGGAGGGAAACTAATCAAGGAGAGAAGCAACCGAGAACTAAGGAGAAATTCCCTGACAGAACAATTAATCAGTGGAACCACTTGCCTCCAGAAGTTGTGAATGCTTCAACACTGGAAGTTTTTAAAGAAGAGATTGGACAGCCATTTGTCTGAAATGATATTGGGTTTCCTGCCTGAGGAGGGGGTTGGACTAGAAGACCTCCAAGGTCCCTCCCAACTCTGTTATTCTGGTGTTTTTTTCTCTCCTCTCTTTCAGGAGCACCAGCTAACAAAAGTGACTCACTTAATATCTACTTTCTCCTTGACGCCTCAGAAAGCTTTGGCCGAAAAAGGTTCATAAAGGCCAAGGAAGCATTGGTGAAATTAATCCAGAAGGTAGGTTCCATTTTGAAAGCTTCCTTGAACCAGGTTTGCTTCAACAAAACTGAAAGCAGCTTGAACTACAAGACCCATGCTCCAGGGTTGTCAATATTCCTAGAAAGCTCTTGTGACACATGGAAGAAGGGCAGAAGAAGGGATAGGGTCAATTTTTTTAAATAATGGCCATGCTACAGAAATTGCCTTCTTAAGTAGTCAATAATCATACAGTATATATCAGTGGTGATATTCTACCGGTTCGGCCTGGTTCGCCCAAACCGGTAGTAAAAAAAAAACAGCTACCGGTTTGGCTGAACTGGTATTTCTTTTTTTTCCCCTCTCCTGATGATCAGCTGTTCCGATGATCAGCTGTGCTGGGATTCCCCTCCCTGTCTTACTGCTTCGCCCAGAAGGCTTCCCTGAGGCCCAGGAGGCAAAAAAACGGAGCACGGGGAGGGGGGCGCACAGTAAAAAAAAACCCGCACTCTGTTTTTTTGCCTCCTGGGCCTCAGGGAAGCCTCCTGGGAACAAAAACAGCCTCCCCTGAAACATGACAGGAAATCCTCAATTTACAACCGTTCCTGTAACAATTGTTCAAAATTACAATTACAGACCAGTTTGGGTGAACCGGATGTTAAAGTTACATCTGGTTCACCAAACCGGTATTTCAACAGACTGGCTGGCCCTGCCCACTCTGTCCCTCCCCTCCCAGGAGTCTCCACGTGGCCCATTTTCGATGGAGGTGTCTGCGCGGAGGGTCTGGGAAGGGGGAAAATGGGCCTTCCAGAAGTCCAGAAATGGGCCGGTTTCCAGATCCTGGAGGGCTTCCAGAGCCCAAGGGAGGCTGTTTTCACCCTCCCAGAGGCCCTTGGGAGGGCAAAAAAGGGCCCTCCTGGAAAAACCGGAACTTGCAAAACGGGCCTGTTTCCGGCTTCCAGTGGGCTTCCGGAGCCCAGGGGAGCCTGTTTTTTCCCTCCAAGAGGCCCAGGGGAAGCCTCCGGGACCCTGGGAGGGCGAAAACGGCCTCCCTTGGGCTCTGGAGGCCCACTGGAAGGCAGAAACAGGAAGGTCCGGTAGGCCATGGCCACCATGGCCACGCCCACCCAGCAACCGGGCAGCGAATCGGTTGCTGGGATTTTTGAATCCTACCCCTGCTTGAAAGGCATCTCCTGAGACGTCTGATTTTTCAGTGGAGGAGGAGGCTTGATGTGCCATCAAGTCATTTTCGATTCCTAGTGACCACACAAATAGGATTTCCTCCTTGATGTTCTAATCTCTAGCCTGTTTATTTCATTTCAATCACCCTGGAAACTGAAGCCAAGAATTTCTTAGATCAGGGGTGTCAAACTCAAGGTGGAAATGTGTTTGGCTTTTTTTTTTGTTCTCTTTTGGGCTGGTTCATTGTCTCTTTTGCAAAGTCATAGATGTTTTTAATGTCTGCGTGACTATTGATGACTTAGACTTTATTGTCACTAATTGGCATACATTGAAATGAAATTTCATTGCATGCGGCTCTCAAAGGGTCTCCGTCCCCAATATATACTACAACGACAAGAAAAATATGCATATACCCACATAGCCACATAGATTCTTTGACACAGAAAAACAACACAGTCTAGTCCGGATATATACATGTACATGGGGAGAAAAACGAATCCTGCAAATTTACCAGATGGATGGCGTAGGGCAGTGGTCCCCAACCTTTTTTGTACCACGGACCAGTACAATCCATGGACCGATCCACGGACCGGTACCGGCATCAGCACGCACGACCAAGGCAAGGCGAGCCGAGCGACTGGCCAGCCAGCTGTCCCCCGCTTCTCCCCGCCACCTTCAACTCCTCCTTTGTACCTTCTCGCGGTCGATGGGCTTTTCGGGCTCTTTCTTAATCTCCTCCTGAGTAACGTGAGACTCCACCGCCATTGGGATGGCTCTTCGTTCGAAGCCACCACCACCCCTTCGATGAAACTAAGGTGCAAGGATTCCTTCAGCACCCAAACGCCGCTTTCCAACTGACGACTGACAAGCTCACCTGGAAGCACTTTCTCAAGCGCCGTCGGAACAAGATGGCGGCGCCCAAGTAAAGTAGGCCCTACTTTCATTCTTTGCGGCCTGGTACCAAATGATCCACGGACCGATACCGGTCCGGGGCCCGGTGGTTGGAGACCCCTGGTGTAGGAAAGAAAGCCGTTACAGAATCTGGTGGTCTTGCTAGAAATATTTCCAAACCTCCTCCCAGAGGGGAGCAACATGGCCTAAGTTGTGGCTAATTTGGCTAATTTGTCAGAGTACCAGGCTTCCAGAAATTCCTTGGCATTATTGGGCCTGATTCGTTCTAGGATGGTCACATTTTTCCAATTATAAGTCTGCCTATGGTTTGCTTTGGGGCAACTTCAAGCAAAATTTATCAGAAGCGGTTTAACCCCTTGGATGATATTATTATTGTTATTGTGTTTTATTCATTAAACATGAAATTCAGTAAATTGAACATTTAAAAATGTATCATGAATATCATTGACTGGCTCTGATGGTTGATACGGTTGCTGCCAGCATCCTAGATATCGACCAAGAATCTTCTGAAAATTATTATTATTAAATTATTATTATTATTATTATTATTATTATTATTATTATTATTATTATTGGTTAATCTTCCATTTTATTCACAGTCTGGACCTGGTAAAAACTTAACAGTTCAGGTCCTAACCAAGGACCTAAGAACTGTTAAGGTAGATTATTATTATTATTATTATTGATTAATTTTTAGTGAGATTCACAGCCTTTGGGGCTGGTTGATAGCTCAACAGCTCGAGTCCTAACCAAGGACCTAGGAACTGTTCAGTTATTATTATTATTATTATTATTATTATTATTATTATTATTATTATTATTATTATTATTATTATTATTATTATTATTATTATTATGCAATTGTTATTATTATGCAATTATTATTATTATTCACAAAAAATGGTGGTGTACACAGCAAATGAGATGATTATGCTAGGTTTCATATCACAAATCACTAATCGAACACTTTCCAAGCGTTTAGGACATTTTTTTCCCCAAGCGTTTAGGATTATTATTATTATTATTATTATTATTATTATTATTATTATTATTATTATTATTATTATTCACAAAAATGACAGTATACACAGCAAACAAGATAATTATGCTGGGTTTCATATCACAAATCACTAGTTGAACACTTCCCAAGTATTAGGACTGTGTGATGTATCGGCGGATTATTATTATTATTATTATTATTATTATTATTATTTTTATTATTATTATAGCTCTCCAGCTATGACATCCTTCCCAATTATGGCATTGTGACTTTTGCCACCGAAAGCAGAATGGTTCTGCGTACAACTCATCCACAGAGTAGCGATGCTGACTGGGTGTCTGAACGGCTGGGCTCCATTAGCATCGATGGTGAGCATGTTGGTTGTAAAACAAGAAATGCAAATACAGTTAGTCCTCAACTTACGACTGCAATGGAGCCCAACATTTCTGTTGTTAAGCAAAAGATTTGTTAATGAGTTGAATGAGTTTCGCCCCATTTTGCAACTTTGCTTGCCACAGTTGTTAAGTGAATCACGGAAGTTCTTAAGTTAGTTATCAGGTCGTTAAGTGAATCAGGCTTCCCCGTTGACTTTGCTTGTGAGAAGGTCGCAAAAGGGGATCACGTGGCCCCCAGGACATTGCAACCGTCATAAATATGAGTCAGTTGCCAAGGTTTTCCTTCCTCACATTATCATGGGGATGCTGGGATGGTCAATAAGCATGAAAAATGATCCTAAGTCACATTTTTCAGTGCTATTGTAACTTTGAACAGTCACTAAATGAACTATTGTAAGTCGAGGACTAACTGTATATATTTGTGCAGTGGCAGGCAAGCCTTGGAACTTTTGCCGTACGGCTGCCAAGGGCTTTTCTTTCAGGTATGAGGGCAACAACAAAAAATATTTAATTTATTCATTTTAATCAGCTTCACACTGAAGTCCTATGTGAACCATATAAAGGTCATTTATTGACATTTATTACCATTGTATTTGTGGATAGTTGCTAGCCAAGATAATCCCAGAGGTGGTGTTTTTTTTCAAAAGACAACTGGGCTTTGAAAAACTTTCTGTTTTTTCTTTGAAGATGTTTCACTTCTCATCCAAGAAGCTTCTTTAGTTCTAACTGAGTGGTGGAGGATAGGAAATAAATACATTCCTTGCAGTAATTGGTCGTTAGCACTCTCTCTGAGAGTCGTTGAGGCCGCTTGGATGTTTATCTGTGTCCTCAGGGTCACCTGAATAGTGCAAAGCATTTCCTGGAAATGCTAAAAGGACTTTGTTGTAAACAGAAGAGTTTAGCTGTTCCAAGGAATTTCCACACCCATTTGCACTCTTAAGGTGACCCTGAAGGCTCAATTAAACCTCCAAGTGGCCTCAATGACTCTTAGAAAGAGTACAAGGGATATAACTATAAATCCTTCCATTCTCCACTATTCAGTCAGAACTGAAGAAGCTTCTGGGATGAGAAGCGAAATGTTTTCAAGGAAAAACAAAGTCCAGTTGCCTTTTGAAAAAAAAAAAAAAAACCTTTGGGACAGCCATGATCTGGATGACTGAGAATCCCCATGGACAACTAATCAAGACAATTGCTAAATAGGAGCAGCTATATATCTCACGACAGTCTGTAATGGACTCATCAGGATTGAATTCCTGTTAGCTATAGAGATGTTTTTTTGTTTCTTCTCTTGTTCCAAATACAGAAAAAATATTTGCAGCTCAGGGTTGAAAGGAAAGGTCTTTGGTGCTCTCGGATGAGCATAGATGAACATCAGACCAACAATTAAGAAGTTGTAGAAAATTACCCCCTTCTCACCCCTTCTAGAAGAATGAAAGATTTTAGGAAATATTAAACAGGCAAAAATATTATATTTCTCCTAAAAGAGAAAGAGAAATCTTAAGGGAGTCAGAAACGCAGACCCACAGTTCCCTACCCCCAACCAGATACTAAACTGAGGCCAGCTTTTACAAATGCAGATTTGGTAATCCATTCAAGACAGGATATTTTGAACAGAGGCAGAATTAGGTAGAATGGTAGGATCAGCCCTCACTCAAGATCCAAACCAGGAAAGCCATTAAGACATAACCAATAGAATGCATGCTCTTGCGACAGGAACAGGAAGTTCAAGTTCAAAGCCCAGAGAGAGTATAAATAACCCCCACTCTCCACTCCATATGGTCAGCTGCACGAGGACCTCAAACTCATGTGGTCCTGTTCATCAATAAACCATCTTTCCAATCAGCCTCCGTGTTTCCAGTGTTTTTCTCCCCACTTGGAAGTGAACCAAGTTGGTATTTCCCTCCAACAAAGTTGTTAAGGTACTGAAGATTTAATAGCTGACCGGCTGTTGCAAGGCTGCTGTAAATGCTGACGCAATGAGGAGGAGTCAGCAGGATTATTGGTGCTTTAAGACTGAGGATGGGTCAGCTGGGTTATTGCCACTTTAAGAAGCTATGACCTCACTTTAAGTGAGGCCATGAGAGGGCGTCTCTCTCTCTCTCTCTCTCTCTCTCTCTCTCTCTCTCTCTCTCTCTCTCTCTCTCTCTCTCTTCTGGTGTTCTATCTCCGTTATAGTTCTCTGTGCAGAGTAATGAAGACTGATTGCTTGCCTGGTATGTGCCTACCAGGTATATGTATGTATATAGCAGTCTTGTATATAAACCATTGTTAAAAGACAAAGCCTCTGTGTGCTGTGTTGCACTCCTGGGTTGACTCACAATAGCAGTCACGCTGCAGACACTCTGACAAAAGTAAACAATAACCCAATCAAGAAACTGCCAGAGAAGCCAACAGGAAACAGCCCAGCCAAAGAACCTCTAAGACCAACCCCACTACCACTGGCAGGGCAAGGCATTAGAATATAAACTAAGAGAAAATCTCACTCCTCACGAGCACTGGTGGCGTTATCTGGTGTGGTAACGGAATGTCTGCAAGAAAATAATCAAGTTCAGAGAGCACCGAGGACCCTTCATTTCACATTTCCCTCTGTTAGGCTTATTGGGACTTATTAAAACTCACCAAGTAATGCACTATTATTCAACTTTACATTTTGATTGTCCAGCACATGAGCTGAAGCCTGGAACCAACATCGCGAACGGCCTTCAATTTGTCTATGAAATGATGATTATGCAGGACATGGAAGAGAAGCGACGGGGGCTGAACCCCACGCCTGTCTCCACCACAGCCCGTCATATCATTATCCTCCTAACAGACGGTGAGCAGATCAAGGGAACGATGCAAACTCTTGAGTTCTTTTGCTTGCTCTTGTTCTGTTGCTTGAGAAAGAATTTTTAGAGTGCCTAAAAAAAGATTATAAGAGGAGCCAGCAGCCATTTCAAATATTAAGCACCCAATTTTATACAAGGGCCTCAACTTGTCTGGGAAGGGAGGGAGGGAGAGAGAAAGGAGGGAGGGAGAGAGGAAATGAAGAGAGAAAGGGAGGAAAGGAGGCAGGAATAAAGGGAGGAGGGAAAGGGAGGGAGGGAAAGGGAAGGAGAAAGTGGGAACGAGCAAAAGAGAAAGGGAGGGAGGGAGGAAAGGAGGTAGGAAGAAAGTAAACAGGGGAAGGAAAGGAGGGAAAGGGAGGGAGGGAGGAAAGAAGGCAGGAAGAAAGGGAGGGAGGGAGACAGGAAATGGAGGAATGAAGTAAAAGAGGCAAGAAGGAAAGGGAGGGAGAGAAAGGGAAAGAGGGAGGGAGGGAAGGAAGAAAAGAAGGAAGGAAGGAAGGAAGGAAGGAAGGAAGGAAGGAAGGAAGGAAGGAAGGAAGGAAGGAAGGAAGGAAGGAAGGAAGGAAGGAAGGAAGGAAGGAAGGAAGGACCAAAAGGCAATGAAAGGTGTTAGTGTGCCAGTGCTGTTGGAAAATGTTGGAAGTAGAATCCAGGACCAAGTAATTTTAAAAATATCCATAATGTATTTAGTCCCTTACTTCCCTCCCCTTACTCCGAAATGACAGCATGTCAGATCAGAATGACTCTTGGCAATAATCTTTCTTTTTCTAGGCAACTACAACCTGGGGGGGCCCCCATTTTTGATCATCCAACAGATAAAGGAGTTTCTTAACATTGGGAGACCTTCCGAAAACCCTCGTGATGATCATTTGGGTAAGATGGTGATCCAGGAACCCAGACAGCTTCATTTTACCTTCTTTGCATTTCACTGTCACAACCAGTTGGGGCAGAGATCGTTTTTTTGTTTTTTGTTTTTTTCATTTCCACAAATGCCAGTTGCTTATTCACCAATATACTATAAAAACTCTCGTGTATCTTTTTCTCCTGTAATCTTTAATTGGGCCAAATTAGGCATCAGTCAGCAAAGGTTTTTTTTGATGGGTCATTATCCTCCTAACTGATGGTGAGCAGGTGAAGAGGAAAAATGCAAACTTGAGTTCCTTTGGTTGCTTTTGTTCTGTTGTTGGAGAAAAGAATCTTTTAGATTTGCTACCTTAAATATATTATGAGAGGAGTTGGCAGTCATTTGAAGTATTAAGCACCAATTTACACAAGGGTCTCAACTTGTCTGGGAAGGGAGGGAGGGAAGGAAGGAGAGAGGGAGAGCAAGAGAGAAGGGAAAGGGAGGGAGAAGGACAGGGAAAGGAAAGGAGAGAGAGAGAAAGAGAGAAGGGGAAAGGCAAAGGGAGGGAGAGAGGAAGGGAGGAAAGGAGAGAGGGAGGGAGGGAGAGCAAGAGAGAAGGGAAAAGGAAGGGAGAAGGACAGGGAAAGGAAAGGAGAGAGAGAGAAAGAGAGAAGGGGAAAGGGAGGGAGAAGGACAGGGAAAGGAAAGGAGAGAGAGAGAAGAGAGAAGGGAAAGGGAGGGAGAAGGACAGGGAAAGGAAAGGAGAGAGAGAGAAAGAGAGAAGGGAAAGGGAGGGAGAAGGACAGGGAAAGGAAAGGAGAAAGAGAGAAAGAGAGAAGGGGAAAGGGAGGGAGAAGGACAGGGAAAGGAAAGGAGAGAGAGAGAAAGAGAGAAGGGGAAAGGGAGGGAGAAGGACAGGGAAAGGAAAGGAGAGAGAGAGAGAAGAGAGAAGGGGAAAGGGAGGGAGAAGGACAGGGAAAGGAAAGGAGAGAGAGAGAGAAAGAGAGAAGGGGAAAGGGAGGGAGAAGGACAGGGAAAGGAAAGGAGAGAGAGAGAGAAAGAGAGAAGGGGAAAGGGAGGGAGAAGGACAGGGAAAGGAAAGGAGAGAGAGAGAGAAAGAGAGAAGGGGAAAGGGAGGGAGAAGGACAGGGAAAGGAAAGGAGAGAGAGAGAAAGAGAGAAGGGGAAAGGGAGGGAGAAGGACAGGGAAAGGAAAGGGAGAGAGAGAGAAAGAGAGAAGGGGAAAGGGAGGGAGAAGGACAGGGAAAGGAAAGGAGAGAGAGAGAGAAAGAGAGAAGGGGAAAGGCAAAGGGAGGGAGAGAGGGAGGGAGGAAAGGAGAGAGGGAGGTGAGAGAGAAAAAGAGAGAAGGGGAAAGGGAGGGAGAGGGACAGGGAAAGGAAAGGAGAGAGAGAGAAAGAGAGAAGGGGAAAGGCAAAGGGAGGGAGAGAGGGAGGGAGGAAAGGAGAGAGGGAGGGAGAGAGAGAAAGAGAGAAGGGAAAGGGAGGGAGAGGGATGGGGAAAGGAAAGGAGAGAGAGAGAAAGAGAGAAGGGAAAGGCAAAGGGAGGGAGAGAGGGAGGGAGGAAAGGAGAGAGGGAGGGAGAGAGAGAAAGAGAGACGGGAAAGGGAGGGAGAGGGACAGGGAAAGGAAAGGAGAGAGAGAGAAAGAGAGAAGGGGAAAGGCAAAGGGAGGGAGAGAGGGAGGGAGGAAAGGAGAGAGGGAGGGAGGAGAGAAAGAGAGAAGGGGAAAGGGAGGGACAGGGAAAGGGAGGGGGAAGGGAGAGAGAAAGAGGGAGAGCAAGAGAGAAGGGAAAAGGAAGGGAGAAGGACAGGGAAAGGAAAGAAGAGAGAGAGAAAGAGAGAAGGGAAAAGGCAAAGGGAGGGAGAGAGGGAGGGAGGAAGGAGAGAGGGAGGGAGGGGAGAGAGAGAAAGAGAGAAGGGGAAAGGGAGGGAGAGGGACGGGGGAAAGGAAAGGAGAGAGAGAGAAAGAGAGAAGGGGAAAGGCAAAGGGAGGGAGGGAGGGAGGAAATGAGAGAGGGAGGGAGGGAGAGGGAGAGCAGAGAGAAGGGAAAGGGAATGGAAGGGAGAGGGAGGGGCAAGTTGCAAGGAGGAGGGAGGGAAAGCAAACTAGAGAAGGGAGAGCAAGAGAAAAGGAGAAAGGGAGGCAGAGGAAGGAAGGAAGGAAAGAAGGAAGAGGCAGACAAAAGACCGAAGGGCAATAAAAGGCATTAGTGTGCCGAAGTGTTTTTGGAAAATATTGGAAAGAGAAGCCAGGATGGATTATTATTTTTTTAAATTTTTCCATAATCTATTTATTCCATTCCTTCCCTCCCCTTGCCCACAGATGACAGTATGCCATAATAAATGCAACAAATGCAATAATCCTTTCTTTTTCTAGACCTGTACAACGTGGGGAGCTCCTCGTCTGCTACTCTCCTACAAATAGACATTGCGAATCTTCCCCAAACCCTCGTGATGATCGTTTGGGTAAGATGACGATCCGTGCGCCAGACAGTTTCATTTTATCTTCGTTGCGTTTCACTCTCCCAGCCGGTTGGGGCAGAGATTAGTTTTATTTCGTTTCCCTTGTAGTGGCTTTGCTTACGTATCGATGCACCGCTAAAACTCTGGTGTCTCTTTTGTCTGGGACCTTTAACTGTGCAAAACGGTGCGTCACTCAGCGAAGTTTTTCCATGGGTTGTTCGAAAGGATTTTTCTGTAGTGCAATTTTAACGGGGGGGGATCAATTCCTGGTTTCACTGTGCTATTCCTCTCCTTAACATAGACTTCTGTTCACATTTACCCCTAGATGTTTATGTCTTTGGTAACGGCCATAACATCAACACAGAAGCGATTAATGAGCTGGCTTCTCACAAACCCAATGAGAGACATGGCTTCATTCTGAAGGACTTGGACGAACTGAAAGAGGTCTTGGAGAAGAGTTTGGGTAATCTGAATTTGCATTTCCCTGATTTCATGACTAATGATCGACTTGGTCCTGACGCGCTACATTTTGTTTTCATGCAAAGAAAGGCGTTGCAGGTTTCTATCTTTCACACCCATACAGCTCTTAATAGCAATAGCACTTAGATTTATATACCGCTTCATAGTGCTTTACAGCCCTCTCAGAATGGTTTTACAGAGTCAGCATATTGCCACCTAACCATCTGGGTCCTCATTTTACCGACCTCGGAAGAATGAAAGGTTGAGTCAACCTTCAGCCGATCGGAAGCGAACACTTGGCAGAATTAGCCTAGGCGTGAGCTTAAATGGACTCCAGAAGATGGTAGAGGATAGGTAGGGCTGGAGGAACATTGTCCATGGAGTCGCGATGGGCCGGACACGACTTTGCAACTAACGACAACAACAACAACTGCATTCTAACCACTGTGTCACAATGGTTCTTAATAGCAATAGCATTTAGACTTATGTGCTTCACAGTGTGTTACAGCCCTTTCTAAGCGGTTTTACAGAGTCAGCCTATTGCCCCCAACCACCTGGGCCCTCATTTTACCGACCTCAGAAGGATGGAAGTCTGAGTCAACCTTGAGCTGGTCAGGATCGAACTACTGGCGCACAGAAAAATTAGCCTGCAATACTGCATTCTAACCACCACGCCACAATGGTTCTTCATAGCAATAGCACTTAGACTTATATACCACTTCACGGTGTGTAACAGCCCTTTCTAAGCAGTTCTACGGAGTCAACCTATTGCTCCCTCAACAATCTGGATCCTCCTTTTACACGCCTTGGAAGGATGAAAGGTTGAGTCAATCTTGAGCCGGTCAGAATCGAACTGCTGGCACTTGGCGGAATTAGCCTTCAATACTGCATTCTAACCACCACGTTACAACGGTTCTTAATAGCAATAGCACTTAGATTTATATATCACTTCACAGTGTATTATAGCCCTCTCTAAGGGGTTTACAGAGTGATCACATTGCCTCCAACCATCTGGGCCCTCATTTTACTGGCTTCAAAAAGATGGAAGTCAATCTTGAGCTGATGGGAATCGAATTGCCGAACTGCTGGCAGTCATCAGTCGGCAGAATTAATCTGCAATACTGCAGTCTAACCACTATGCCAATAGGCAGTCCTTAACTTACATTCTTTTGTTTAGTGACTGTTCAGCACTGGAAAAAGTGATTTATGGCTGTCATAAATATGAACCAGTTGCCAAGTATTCGAATTTTGGCCACGTGACCATGGGTATGCTGTAACGGTCATGTGAAAACGGTCATAGGTCACTTTTTTCAGTGTTATTTTAACTTCAAAGGGTCACTAAACAAATAAGTAATTGCTCAAGGATTGTATGTATGCCTTTCATGTATTTTAACAAGAGAAGGCATCATCCCTGCCCTGTGGGAGCCCTTAAATTTTTTCGATCCATTTAATTCTGATCATCTTAATTGTTCCTATACTTATCATTGTTTTATTCTTCTGTTTTTATTGCACTGTTAGCCATCCAGGAGCACTCCGGATAGCAAGATGGTCAGCATATGAATGTAATAAGTAAATAAAAATAACAATAAAAGCATTTCTCCGGTTATACCATCCACACCAGGATGACAATGGGTGATGTGGCTTTAAAGCAAAACAAACTAACCAAAAATATTGGAAAGATTTCAGCGGAGAAAGGGCTAGGAATCTGGAATCCACAAACTTTCCAGTATGAGGGTATGCTCTTACGACTTTGCATGGCCTCCTAGATCTAATAATAATCATTGACGATGGCTCAGTTATTATTAAATCTCTTGCATTTTCAGCCGAAATCTCAGAAGAACACTGTTACCTTTATGAAAAGAATCTTATATATCTATAGAGATTCTCGGTCATCCAGGTCATGGTTGTCCCAAAGGTGCTTCTTTCCAAGAGGCAACTGGACTTTCTTGTTTTTTTCTATGAAGATGTTCTGTTTCTGAGCCAGGAAGCTTCTTCAACTCTGAAGGATAGTGGGGAATGGAAGGATTTATATTCCTAGCAGACAGCTGGTCGTTTGCCTCTTTTTAGAGCGTTGTTGAGTCCACTTGGAGGTTTATCTGTGTCCTCAGGGTCACCTGAGTAGTCATCTATCTCCAATCTACAACACGGTCCTTTCAATAGTTCCCAGATGGCTCCGTACCCATTTTCACTACTCAGGTGACCCTGAGGACACAGATAAACCTCCAAGTGGCCTCAACAACCCTCTAAAACAGTGATGGCTAACCTATGACACGCGTGTCACTCGTGACACGCCGAGGCACTTTGACTGACACGCCTGTTGGTGTGGGGAAAACCTGCACATTTAGAGGCTGCCTGTGCTCTGCTCCAATCCCTGCTCCCTGCTTGTTGCGTGGAGTCACCGCTGCCTCAAGATCTTTGCAGCAGAGAACCAGTTTTAACCGCCATAAACTGAGGTTTGTCAGTTTCATTACCTCAGGAACGCTACAGGAGGAAAGGAGATCCATGAGGTTCACAGCCCTGTAAGGTGGCCTTCCGATCCCCACATCCTGCACCTGCAGCCCTGAGACCAGGGAGACGAGTTTCACAGCCCTGTGTGATCACCCCAGCCCAGTCCGTCATAAACCAAATTATTGCTATTTCTTGAAGTGACACACGACCGAGGAAGGCTACACTTTTTCCCGATTTTCGACACACCAAGCTGAAAAGGTTAGCCATCACTGCTCTAAAAGAATGCAAATGACCAGTTATCTGCAAGGACCGTAAAGCCTTCCATTCCCCACCATCCAGTCAGAGCTGAAGAAGCTTCTTGGATAAGAAGCGAAACGTCTTCAAAGAAAAAGAAAAATAAGAAAGCCCAGTTGCCTCTTGAAAAAAAAAGCATCTTTGGGAAACTCTTATACTTTTTCATTGTGAACGTTTATTTGGTGAGCTCGATAGGCACCCTCTTGAAGTTTGGTAAATCTGTGGACATCAATTTAGGAGTACCAAGTTGCCAAACTCACTTAAAAAACTTTCTCTGCTAGTGGTTGAGGAATAAATGTTGAGGAACTCCGTATAAGAACTGTCCATTCACTTTAGTCTGTTTCCATCTTTTTTTTTTTCCCCTCCCAGTCTAAGGGTGTCACTTGTTTCCAACTTGCTCTACTGTCCTCCCTAGGAATCCAGAAGTTCCACCTCTCTGTCTCCCTTCCAACCTGCTCATTCCCTCCGGCTTTTTTTTTCTAGGAAGTTCTACCTTCCAAAAACATGTCTTTCTATTCCCAGATGATGGTGAATCTTTGCCCATGTGTGGTTTCTCCCCGGGAGAAGAAGCAGTAAATGACTATGAAAAGTATCCCTGGTTTGCAAGGATCGTCATCAATGTAAGACCAACTAGCACCCAGGATCGATAGATAATTATATTCAGGCCATACGACCAGCACGAAAAGCATTTTTAACCAAAATCCAGCCAATCCAGTAAAGATAACCATAAAATGTGACCAGAGAAAATATCAAAAGAGAAATCTGTCTTCCAACCATGGAATGAGACAAGTTTCCTAGACCATTTCACTTTTGGGATGGATACCCAAAATGAAATATTCCAAACTTCCAATAAAGTAGACTATTTGTAGCTCGGGGTTCAAATAAGGGGTCCTTGGTGCTCTCTGAGCTTGCTTATTTTCTTGCAGATGTCTCATTACTTTAACCAGATAACATCATCACTAGCATTGATGACATTACCTAGTTAGGATAATGAAACTTCTGCAAGGAGACTATCATGCCCCTGTCGGAATCTGATTCAAAGGGGGAAGCCGAACAGCTGACAGGGAGTGGGAGTGTGACTCCATTGGCTGTGGAAGAAATTGGGGTAGGGCAAAATCCGGCTGGGCAGAGCAGGGGAGAGGTAGAGCAAGGGAGAGGGAATTCAGAGGAAGACCCAGGCCCACCCCCTCTTCACCCTAGGGCATGCAGGGAGGAACGGAGAAGGGAGCAACATGAGTTGCGTGGCTTATGGGGGAGGAAAGGGCCCTGATTCCCTTCATTAGCTGCAGCTGGGAACACAGTGTTTAAAAAAGGAAGCTGCGCGCAGCAAGCTGTGGGGAGCAAGCATGAATTTATCTTGTATTGTAGCGGCTTATCTGTGTTTGTGGTGTCTTCCCAACTGTCTGAGTTTTGCCATGCTTTCAAGTCTGAAATTCCTTCTCCTGCCCTGTCAAGTTAATTGCTGCAGCTTGATTTGTTTGGATTTTTAGTTACAGTTTGTATGTATCTTGTTTTGGATTGAATTTCCTCCAGTTAAAGGCTGTTCCTGGGAGAGTTTTTCTCCAGCTGAAAGTAACCTGGATATTGGGGGCAAAGCTGGAGATAATAAAGGGACTCTTCTTGCTTATTTGACTGTGTTGCCTTTGTGCCACATCCCGGGTCATTACAAAAACAACCAAGCTCAGAGAGCGTCAAGGACCCCTTAAACTGTATTTTATGTGCAGAATTTTGCGCATAACTGTATAGCAACAAAATGTCTGGCAGAATTCACTTCGTTAATGCTTCACCAAGGCAAAATAATATTGTGTCATGTCTAAGAAGGAGCCCTTTAGTAAAAATGTCATTTTATGGGATCTGGTTTGCTTTCCTTAACTGTCTTTGTTGCTTTCTGTGAGTGTGAGGTTGGTTCTAAGGTCCAACTCTGTGTTTCTCAAATGTGGCAACTTGAAGATGAGTGGACTTCAACTCCCAGAATTCCCCAGCCAACGTGGCTGGGCTGGGGAATTCTGGGAGTTGAAGTCCACATATCTTCAAGTTGTTGAAGTGGAGAAGCATTGTTTTGAGGTAAGACTGCTGCTGCTCTCCGTGATCCCAAGATGATTTTCATGTCTAAATTTTAGGAACTGCGGCAAGAAATCTGCAAGGGAGTCATTGTCTCTGACCAGGACATCTTGACAGCAGCCCACTGCTTGGCTGGGGTTAATGGGATTGAAGATATCAGCGTCATCCTTGGTAAGCCAAATTCTCGTGAGGGCATGGAGATGGAAAGAACGGGTGGATTTCTAACTGGTGCAAAAAGATTCGAGTGCTTTGTTCTTCGGCCATTAACAGTAGGTTGTGATGGTATAACACCAGGGGTCCACAACCCTCAGTCTGCAGCCCTGTACCGGGCCCGTGGCCCATTGGGAACCGGGCCGTACAATCTGCGGTTAAGCGCATGAGCGTGCAAATCTGCATTTGTGCAAGCAGCGTCCATGCACGCAAAACCATCCTGTCAGCCAGCCTGTTGCTTTTGCTACCATAGAATGGGGGGAGGGAATTAAGGGAAAGATTACATTGCAGCTTTGCAACTTCTGTTATCTCCCAGGCCAAGTCCGTTAGCTCTGGTATGCGGTTGCCTAGCTACAAGGGGGTTGGGCCAGTGGTGGGATTCATATTTTTTTTTTACTACTGGTTCTGTGGGCATGGCTAGGGGGCGTGGCCAGGGGCATGGCCATGTAACTTGGTGGGCGTGGTTTTTTGTTTTGCTTTTTGCAGCAGCACCCTCCCCATATTTTGGGCCTTCTGGGCCTCAAAGAAGCCTCCTGACGGGGGTGGGGGGCTTTTTGCTACCAAAAGACTTCCCTGGGGTTCAGGAAGGCAGAAAATGGAGCATAGGTGGGTGTTATGTCTCACCTGTACAAACAAAGTAATAAGTCCAAATTTCCAACTGAAACACAAATAAGCAGGCAAGTCCGGTAATTACAGGGTTAAATTCCTTAAGCCGATAACATTCTTGGCAGTCTCACGCAAGCTGTCTGCCAAGTCCGATAAGGAAGCAGGAACATAAATCACAAGCTGTTGCCACACACAGGGTAATTCTGAAGCTTCTCTCACTAAATAACATGTTGTCCCGAACAAGAACCCAGAGCTAACACACCCACTTTTATTCCCTGTGGGGCGTGTCAGTCCCTCATCTCATTCTCTGATTTGTCCTTTCTTTCTGCGTTGCATCTCACGCTTTTGCCTGCGTCTTTGCCTCGCATCAAACCAACATTCCTTAGTCAGAGGCTCTGATACGCCCTCCTGGTTATCTGCCAACACCTGAGGTACAACCAGGGAGGAAGGTCTTGCCGAAGAGGAAAGTCCTGGGGAGGAAGGCAACTCCAAATCCTCTAACAAAGCAGGCTCAAACCTCAGAGCCAAATCCTCCTCTTCCTCATTGTCCAAGTCTTCGTCCTCTAACAGAGCAGGCTCAAACCTCCGAGTCACAACAGGTGGGGGAGCATGCACCACTCCCCTGTGCTCTGTTTTGGAGTGGTCTGAGCCTCAGGGAAGCCTCCAGGGGAAGGGTGTTTTTTGCTCCCAAAGGCTTCCCTTGGGCTCAGAAAGGCAGAAAATGAATCATAGGAGAGGGGGGCTCCATTTTTTGCCTTCCTGGACCTCAGGGAAGCCTCCTGGGCAAAGCAGTAAGTAAGCGAGGGGAATCCTGGCACAAATGATCTTAGGAACAGCTGATTGTCGGGAAGGGGAAAAAAATACCTTAAGGAGCGACTGGGTGGGCGAGCGCCAGGCGGGCGGAACAGGGTGAGTGAGCATCGGTAGGTGGGGCAAGTGAGTGAGCGGCGACCAGGCGACCAGATCGGGGGCGTGGCCAGCCAGAAGGTACTACCGGTTCGGCAACCCATGCCAAATCCTTGCTACCGGTTCGGTTGAACCGGTGCAAACCGGCTGAATCCCACCACTGAGTTGGGCTGTATACTGTGTTTGAAGTTGAGGTACTCGTGCAGTTTCCCTCATAGCTTGCTTGAAACCATTTGCTTTCAGTTTGTTCCTAGTTTTAAAAAAATTAACTAATAGATTAATAGATTAATAGATTTAGAGAAAAATACACCCTCCACTGTCAATGGTGTTGCTGGTTTGTAGAGCCAGAAAGATTGGGGACCGCTAATTTAACATTTCTGTGGTTCCATTATTATATTTAACATTTCTGTGGTTCCATTATTATAATGGCCTCCATCATCTGCGAAGGTTTTCAGGAAGTGCACATTTTCTCTCTCTCTCTCTCTTCTTTAGGAACCACCAACTTTGCAGTGGCTGAAATCCGACGCCACCCAGAATACAATAGTCAGAAAGTAAAAAATAAGCTCACCCCGGAGTTCTACGATTATGATGTTGCTCTGGTCAAACTCAAAGAAAAGCAGCTTCCATCTTTTGCAAGGTGAGCTGAAAGGAGATTGAAGGTCGGAGAATGCTGTAAAGGTTAGGTCCGTTATCAGATGATGTCTCTTGAGTGGCACGGTTGGCCTAGAGGTGGAGCTCTTGCCTCACAATCAGGAGGCTGTGAGTTCGATCCTAGGTAGAGGCAGATATTTCTCTCTTTGAGCACAATGAGAATAGATCTGCTGAATATAACTCTGTGTTGGCGACAGGAAGGGCATCCGGCCAGTAAACACTCAGCTCCATTCAGTTGCCCTGACTCCACCCCACAAGTGATTACGGGGTCATTAAACGACCAACAACAACAACATCAGATGATGTCTCTTTGATTTGCTAATTAAAAAACTGTAGGGGGGCTGAAAAACAGTGTATCTCTGTTCCCTAAGGCAAAAGGTATGGAGTAAAAAGGGTGAGAATATGGTTAATACTCTAGAAATAATATGATTCCAGGAACGATGTACTTGGAAAACAATGGGAGACGAGTGTGCAAGACATTCTGTTTCTAACATGTTCAAAATGTTCTGGAACAAAACATTCTAAGCTATAGAGTTTTGGTCTGAATTTGAACAAAACAAAAGCAGTTGATTCCACATAGTTTCTATCACTTTGCCATCAACGTCTCAAAGCAAGCATGCATTCTTTTCATTTGCTGCCAATTGGTTATGAGAATTTCATGGTTTTAATTAAAAATACTACACTTGGCCAATATTTCTGGAGGTTGGGTGGTAGACATCACTTAGTATGGTCTATACTAGAGGTAGTGTATCTGTCCTTGAAGCTGTCTTCAACTTCTGGGTATTAAGTGTTCAATAGCATCAACCAGATTATTCATCTGGATCAATTCTGTGGGTGGGGAGTGCAGTGGTTTACATGTTTAGGATGCAGGGCTGACGATCAGCAGACTCATGTTTGAGACCCCGTGGTGGCCTAAGCTCCGGTCACTTGCTCCAGCTCCTTCTAACCCAACAGTTTGAAAGCAGGCAATCATGAGTCGATAGATGAGTACACTTCAGGGACATGAAAGGAGCTACTGGAGATATGGGCAACATTGAGGTCACCAGTTGATCCTTTCACCATGGTAGTGCTTCTGACACAGAAGTACAATATAGTGCTTTGCGTTGGGAGTGGGTGGCACAGAACTGGCCCGGTTTCCATTCTATGCGTTGGGAGTGGGTGGCACAGAATTGGCCCAGTTTCCTTCCTTCTTGCAGGGCCAGTACTATCAGTGTTGCTTGGGAGTGATCGGTATCCTGGTGGCCCCTCTATGTGGGGTGCTGCTGCAGGGTTAATAGAGTAGAGTAGAGTAGAGTAGAGTAGAGTAGAGTAGAGTAGAGTAGAGTAGAGCAGAGCAGAGCAGAGCAGAGCAGAGTAGAATACAATAAAATACAATAGAATACAATAGAATAGAAAAAATAATAGAATAGAATAGAAAATAGTATAGAAAACAATATAGAATAGAATAGAAAATAGAATAGAATAGAAAATAGTATAGAAAATAGTATAGAATAGAATAAAAATAGAATAGAGAATAGAATAGAAAAAATAATAGAATAGAAAATAGTATAGAAAGTATAGAATAGAATAGAATATAGAATAGAATATAGAATAGAAAAAATAATAAAATAGAATAGAAAATAGTATAGAAAATAGTATAGAATAGAATAGAAAATAGAATAAATAGAAAATAGTATAGAAAATAGTATAGAATAGAATAAAAATAGAATAGAGAATAGAATAGAAAAAATAATAGAATAGAATAGAAAATAGTATAGAAAGTATAAAATAGAATAGAAAATAGAATAGAATATAGAATAGAATAGAAAAAATAATAAAATAAAATAGAAAATAGTATAGAAAATAGTATAGAAAATAGTATAGAATAGAATATAGAATAGAATATAGAGAATAGAATAGAATAGAATAGAATAGAATAGAAAAAATAATAGAGTAGAATAGAAAATAGTATAGAAAATAGTATAGAGTAGAATAGAAAATAATATAGAATAGAATAGAGAATAGAATAGAAAATAGAATGGAATAGGAATAGGAATAGGAATAGAATAGAATAGAATAGAATAGAATAGAATAGAATAGAATAGAATAGAATAGAATAGAATAGAATAGAATAGAATAGAATAGAATTCTTTATTGGCCAGGCGTGATTGGACACACAAGGAATTTATTTAATTAATTTGATTAATACTTTCTTGACTAATATTTAACATCTACATGAAGTTACTAAATAAGATCATCTATTGCCATGAGATGAAGATTCAGCATTAGGCTGATGGCACCCAATGATACATCTCTGCATTTAGCAAACTAAACAAAGCTGTTGCTGTCTTGTCTTGTTGCCTGGAGGCTGTGGGAGGCTGAATGGGAAACAATAGGCTTCAAATGAACCAAAGATGGTAAAGTCCCATATCCAAAAGGCTCCAAAATCCAGAACCGCTCAGGCAAGACTGAGTGGCTCTGGATTTTGGAGTCTTTTAGATATATGGGACTTTACCATCTTCAGGTCTGGAGCATCTCACAACCTATTGATTAAATGCTCTGAAAGAATCCTCCAAGTAGGAATAACAGAACAACAGAGTTGAAAGGGAATTGGTTGGACTGCTAGTCCAACCCCCTGCTCAGGCAGGAAACTCTATACCAGTGGTGAATAACCTTTTGGGGCTCCTGTGCCAAAAATTGTGCGCTCACGTGCCAGCACCCAGAAGGCAATGCGTGCCAGCACCCAGAAGGCAATGCGTGCCCCCCCCACGCATGCATGCGCAATACCCACCCACCCACCCCCGCCACCCCTTACCTGCACTGCGCCTCGCAGCTGATTTTTGGGCATTTTGAGGCCTTTTTCAGCCTCCCAGAGGCTTGAGGAAGGCTTCTGCAGGCTTCTGCAGGCTTTGCAGGATGAAAACTAGGCCTGTTTCGTCACTTCTGGTATTTCCGGAAAAACAGGAAGTGATGAAACGGACCTAGTCTTCGGCCTCAGAACCCTTCCTGAAGCCTCTGGGAGGCCAAAAAAAGGCCTCAAAATGGCTGAAAATGAGCTGTGAGGCGTGCACAAGCGCAGTGAGATAAGTTTGCCAGCAGCTTGCCTGCTGGCACAAATGGCTCTGCATGCTCTGTTCACCATCACGGCTCTATACCATTTCAGGCAAATGGTTGTCCAATCTCTTCTTAAAAACCTCCAGTGTTGAAGCACCTACAACTTCTGGAGGCAAATCATTTACAATTATTTGTTCTGTCAGGAAATGTCTTCTTAGTTGTTCCAACCGGAAGCAAAAGAAGCCTTTACTGTTTTGTGCATATCCCTAATTTTATGATGCGGACCCCATCATGGGAGATATTGTAATGATCACTGTCCTTTCTGATAACCCCTTTCCTATAGACCAGTCTGTTTACCGTGCACAATAGAAACCACTCGGATTCTCAGAAAGCCACATCCACAGACCACATGCAAGGATCACGGTAAGAGAAACCTAAGTGTTCAATTCTCAGTAGGCACAACAAACATTTTTAGCATTCCTACCTTCCTCCCCCAATACCTTCCTTGTGTTTTTCCCATGAGGCTCTGCCTTTTTGATGGCGGAAGGATCAAACATTTAGTTGCAACATTGGTTGTGACAGGAATTGACCAATCAGTTTGTTGCCTGAATCTAAAAATCATGGACTTGTTGTGGCCCGCCGGCGGCTGGCAGAGCTGGCAGCAGAGTCGGACAGTGAGGAGGTTGGGGAGGAACCCGGGCCAGTCCTGGAGGCTGAGGTAGGCTCGGACGAGGGCTCTGCATCAGAGGCAGAGATGGGGCCAGGGCAGGCTAGCAGTCATCAGCTGCCTTCGGGCTCGGACAGCAGCGAGGCAGGGGAGCTTCTGGAACCGGTTCCCAGCCTGCACATGTGCAGAGCTGCCAAAAGGAAGAACTCAGGGTTGACGTGGGAATAAGGCCGCAGGTGGATGATGAATGGCCCCCTCCCATAAGGATTAAAAGAGGAGCAAAAGGGAGGGGGCTTTCGCAGGAAACAATTTGTTCGTTCGTTGTTCGTTCGTTCCAGCCTTGTGAAGATTTGTCTGTCTAACCTAGAGACTATGTCGCCCAGCCTTTCCCTGTCAGCGCTGCATGTGGAAATATTTACCGGGCAGCTTTCCAAGATAGATAAGGTCTGAGCTAATAATCACGCCTTTGCAAGACTGTTTGCCAGGCTGTTGGCTGAATGTGAATGAAATAAATTCACATTCATTTAATAAAAGAGGTTTTGCCGGCACACAGAGTTTGCTTAGTGCTTTTTTAGGGAAGCCTAAGACAGAACAGGACTGAGAGGGAGGGCCTGGCCCTAAAGTCACCCAGATGTCTTTTGTGCCTAAGGCAGAACTAGAACTCACCATCTCCTGGCGATTGGCCCAAAGTCACCCAGCCAAATTTCATGCCTGTTGCCTGAAGGACTAGAATTCATGGTCTCCTGGTTTCTAGCCTGGTGTTAAACCAAACTGGCTCTCCATTAGCATCCCTAGTTATGAATTCAACGAAGTCTTGATTTAATTAATTAATTCATTAAAACCGGGTGTCTTTTAAATTGAGTGTTTAATAACAACAAAAACGAAAAGAGCAAGGCTGGTGGGCATTATCCTTTGTCTCCTCAATAGCTTCTGCTTCCCCCCAAAAAATCTCAGCTCTTTCTTTTCCTCCTTCTTACAACTCTCATCCCTGCCATCAATCCAATGCAGTATATCCCATCAGCCCTCCCCCTCGCTGCCATTTTCCCAGTACCTTCTCTCCTTTGACTTCCTCCAGCCACCCGAGATGTCCACTGTGTGCCCTAGTATGCGTCAGCATTCCAGCAAAACCAGATTCCAATCACTAATTGCGAGACAGGCATTTTCTCAACGTTTCTTTTTATTGGAAAAGTCGTACCGGCACATCTGGGAAAACCTGAACCTGAGTGTTCTGGGTTTTCCCTCAGTAAATCTAACATAAAAACCCAACCCCTGCACCCATCAGTCCATCACATGGTCCAATCACCAACTGTCCCAACTTGAGACACCCCTTCAACCACTCCTCCTCCAGGTGCAGGAATAACATGACCTTGACCGGAAAAAAAGAATGCTACCGTATTATGTCTAACTACCAGAGGTAGCATTCAAGCAGGTTCTGACCAGTTCTGGAGAACCAGTAGCAGAAATTTTGAGTAGTTTGGATAACCGGCAAATCCCACCTCTGACTGGCCCCGCCAACCCCATCTATTCTCTGCCTCCTGAGTCCCAGCTGATTAGCTGGGTCTTCTCTTGTTCCCCTGCACAGGAGAACGGAGCTGGAAAGCAGGTTAGTGGGGTGGGGTGGGGAGGGAATGGGGATTTTACAGTATCCTTCCCTGACACACCCATCAAGCCATGCCCACCAAGCCATGCCCACAGAGCCGGTAGTAAAAAAAAATTGAATCCCACCACTGCTAACTACTAACACTCTAAAAAAAAATCCCCCCTGCTAATTTCCCAGGCACAGGAATGTGGTAGTGTGGAAGTTTCTGGTGTTAATATGGCTTCCAAAGCTGACAGTATGTCTGTTAAATCCAAAGTTTGCTACATCGAGGTGCGTTAAATTAACTTTACTGTCTCTGGAACTACGCACCTAGATTTGGGGTGACACTCCTGTTCTTTTTGCTACTCCTCATTGGTGTTTTTTTCAAGATGTATTGAGTAGGTAACATCTTGGGAACACGGGAGGAGCAGGGTAAAGGTTTAATATAGTGTTTCTCAACCCGTGGCAACTTTCAGATGTACGGACTTCAACTCCCAGAATTCCTCAGCCAGCCTTACTGACTGAGACATTCTGGGAGTTGAAGTCCACACATCTGAAAGTTGCCACGGTTGAGAAACACTGAAATGCCAACACAAATGTATCTATATTGGACTTGTACAGTGGTGGTATGCTACCGGTTTGGCCCGGTTTAGCCAAACCGGTAGTAAAAAAAAGCCTCCCATGATCAGCTGACCCATCAAACCAGTGGTAAAACAATTTGAATCCCACCACTGGACTTGTACCATATTTCACAGAATAACAAAATAACAAGAGTTGAAAGGGGTCTTGGAGGTCTTCTAGTCCAACCCACCCCCCCTGCTCAATCAGGAGACCCCATACCATTTCAGGCAAGTGGTTGTCCAGTCACTTCTTAAAAACCTCCATTGGTGGAGAGCCCCACTTTCTGAAGGCAACCTGTTCCACACTGGTTAATTGGTTCTCACCGTTAGGAAATTTCTCCTTAATTCCAGGTTGCTGGCATTCTGTATTTGTACATTGGATTCTACATTTGTCTATTGAAAACCTAGTTCTTCTCCTCCATCCCTTCCTTATAGATTAACACTCCACTAATACTCACTTTACATGTTTTGTTTCTTCTTCTTTTTTTCCTAGAGGAAGAACTCCTGTATGATGGAAATATTCATTCTCTTTTCATCACCCCCTGTGAATACAGCAGTGGCCAGAAATCTGGATTGCTCCAGAGAAATGTGTGGATCAAGAATGGAGAAAAGGTGCTAACAGGGGACTAACTTTGAGTAAAGGAAACTTACTTCATTAGCAGTTCAGCAACAGTAATGGGTTTGCTATTATATATAGGTAATGTTCTGACCAAGGCTTCCGAGACCGTAATTATGCACACACTTATTTTAAAAACAAGTCTTGTTTTATTGCAATGCTGAGAATTATTTTCTTTTTTTTATTAAGAATTTTTATTTTTAAACATAGACAAACAAAACATAAAACCATCTTCCAGTTACATACAGTTGGTTACAACTCTTTTGTGCTTCATCTCCATAATTTGTCTGGGAATTATTTTCATTCCCAACTGGTAATGAATCTCAAACAGTCCCTTGAGATAAGCACCCACGTTTCTTTCCTGTGAAGTGTTGCCAATAACAGACGTGTCAAATGAACTAGAGCAAAAACCAACCAAAGTACAAAGAGCTTCAAGAATGAATGTGAACCGAACGAATGACTTTGCTTCCTGCAAAGATTTCATCATCTTTGCCTGTCCTTTATCCCTTATGGGAGGGGCAATCACCTCCCAGCCTTACTCCCGAGTTGCCCCTTTTGTTTCAGCTGCTCTTCCCTTCTAGCAGCTCTGCGCACTGGGAACAGGCTCCCCTGGGTCCTCGGCCTCGCTGCTGCCAGACTCCAAAGGCTCTGAAGGCAGCACCCCACTCCCAGATGGTCCTGGCCCCATCTCTGCATCGAACACAGGACCCTCATCCAAGTCCTCTCCAGACTCTTGGACTGATACCCTTTCTTCCCCACTGTCTGATTCCGCTGCTGTCTGCACAGGCTGCCAGCGAACCACAACAGATAGTCCTCGACCTACGAACATTCATTTAACAACCATTCAAAGTTACGTCCGCCCTGTGAAAAATGTAACTTAGGACCAATCCTCGCACTTAAAGCCATCAATCACAGAGTCCTGTGGTCATGTGATCAAAATTTGAGCACTTGGCAGGTGACATGTATTTCTGATGGTTACAGCACGCCAGGGTCACGTGATCATCGTTTGTGACCCTCCCGGCGGTTTTCCGAACAATCAAAATCAATGAGGAATTCCAGATTCACTTAACAACCACACGATTCGCTCAATGACCACGGCAAAATAGGTTGTAAAATCAGACTGAATGTCATTACCAAAGGACCTTCCATCCCCAATTATGGTCCTAAGTCAAGAACTACCTACTGTGCATTGCAACTTCCTGCTATCAATGTCCCATAAGTAACAAATCTATTTTATTTATTTCTTTATTTGATTTATTTGATTTGTCAATCGCTTACAAGACAATAGGTATAAGAATAAACATGAGTAATTTCCAGACCATCCTTCCCCAGCCTCCCTCCCTCGAGATAGAATAGAATAGAATTCTTTTATTGGCCAAGTGTGATTGGACACACAAGGAATTTGTCTTTGGTGCAAATGCTCTCAGTGTACATAAAAAAAAGATACATTCGGGGTGGGATCGGTGTAACTGTTCAGTAATTTACTATTTGCTGCGCATGCATGTGAAATGTTGTGAGCTGTGCTGCCCGGACAGCTGAGCAGCGCTGCGCGCAGGTGTGCAACATTTGAAAAAGCACTATTTTCCTGCTTTTTCAACCACAGCTGTGCCACGCAAAGCAGCTGAGGTTGAAAAAGCAGGAAAAGCAAAGGACAGGTAAGAGCCCAGGCGGCTGGGTGGGCCAAAACAGCAGCAGACACAGAACTGGTTCTGTGTCTGCTGCTCTTCAGAGCTGCCGGTTCTACAGAGCCGGACAGAACCAGTAGAATCCCACCCCTGGATACATTCGTCAAGAGTCAAGAATCATAAGGTACAACACTTAATGATAGTCATAGGGTACAATAAGCAATCAAATCATACTAGGAAACAGTCAATATAAAGCGACAAAGTTACAGTCATACAGTCACAAGTGGGAGGGGATGGGTGATGAGTGGTGAGAAGATTAATTGTAATAGTAATGCAGACTTTGTAAATAGTTGGACAGTGCTGAGGGAATTATTTGTTTAGCAGAGTGATGGCGTTCAGGAAAAAAACTGTTCTTGTGTCTAGTTGTTCTGGTGTGCAGTGCTCTATAGCGTCGTTTTGAGGGAAGGAGTTGAAACAGTTTATGTCCAGGATGTGAGGGGTCTGTAAATATTTTCACAGCCCTCTTTTTGACTTGTGCAGTATACAGGTCCTCGATTGAAGGCAGGTTGGTAGCAATTGTTTTGTTGCTATTACAAATACGTTGCCACTACAACTATCAGAGTTTTCCGGCAACCATCGTAGCTCAGGTTCTGAAGATGCCGGGGTTTGACAGCTTCAGGACCTTCTGGATGTTTCTGGTGTTTAAATCCACGTCTCCATTTCTCTCTTCAGAAAATGGCCTGCAACCTGGATGCTGAGAAAGCAAAACGATACGAGAAGGTTGCAAATATCTCAAAGATGGTGAGCGAACACTTCCTTTGCACAGGAGGCATGGACCCACAAGTGGACCCCAACGTTTGTTCAAGTAAGGAGAACTGGCCCTAAATCTTATTCCTTCTCTTTTAGGTCAAGGAAGTATAGGAACTTCCAAAGCAGCAAGTGATCTGGCCCGGGGTTAGATCCCCATAGGGTCTCCTGCTTGAGTGCCCAAAGCGTGTGCGTGTGTACCTGCACCCATAATGCAATGTGTGTGTGTGACCTCCCCGCCCCTGCGCATGCGTGTGACCCCCCAGGCATCCCGTGTCTCTGTGCATGCACACATGCTCCGTCCCCCCGCGCATGCACGGCAGATACCTAACAATCAGCGGGCTGGCAGTGCGCAGTGCACCTGATCTGAGGCGACAGCTCGTATACTGGCAGAGATGGCTCTGCGTGCCACTTCCAGCATACGTGACATAGGTTCGCCATCACGCGATGATATACCAATCCTGACTTTTTTGCGCCTTGACGGGATGGATAAATGCGATCACAGAAAGAACAAAACAGAGTAATAGATACATGACATGCTGGAATCCTCACAGAGGTTTTTGAAACCCCGCTTCCTACTCCCTTGAGCTGTGTTGTTGGAGGGGGGGGGGTGTTGGAAAATCAGAGAAGGAACATTAACAATTCCATCCCTCCTCATTCATTACTTCAAAGCAGAAGGTAACAGATAACAGATAATCAGAGTGGGAAGGGACCTTGTAGGTCATCTAGTCCAACCCGCAGCCCAAGCAGGAAACCCTATATGCCATTTCTCACAAATGGCAGTCCAGTCCCTTCCTGAAAGTCTCAAGTGATGGCGCTCCCACAACTTCCGAGGGCAAGCTGTTCCATTGGTTGATTGTTCTCACGGTCAGAAAGTTTCTCCTTATTTCCAGGTTGAATCTTTCCTTGTTCTGTTTCCATCCATTTTTCCTTGTCTGGCCTTCGGGTGCTTTAAAAAAATAGCTTGACCCCCTTCCTCTCTGTGGCAGCCCCTCAAATATTGGAAGACCGCTATCATGTCTCCCCTGGTCCTTCTCTTCACTAGACTAGCCAGGCCCAGTTCCTGTAACCGTTCTTCATATGTTTTAGTCTCCAGTCCCCTAATCATCCTGGTTGCTCTTCTCTGTACTTTTTCTAAGGTCTCAACATCTTTTTTATAATGTGGTGACCAAAACTTCATAAAACGAGAAACTTTTTTTTCGTGGTGCCTGAAATGTTTGGGGAACTGGCTTCTAGTACACCGTTCAGGGTTAGAGCTTGGCTGTGCCTAGCCAGCTAACTCCTACGCTAAGCTCCTTTCTTCTCTTGATTGCAGATGATTCCGGTGGGCCTCTCCTCATTCAGAGAAGGTTACGTTACGTTCAGGTGAGTGGTGGCTTGAGCTAAACCCAGCCTCTTCTTCTCAGCTAAACAAACCAATATTCCCACCTTCTAATATAACTGGAAGCTTGTTTCCTCAAAGCATTCAATAAGGGGGAAGATACATCCCACGGCAAGGGTGTCAAACTCACGTCGTCATGGCGGCGTCACATGACGTATGGGGACTTTTCCCCCCCTTTGCCAAACTGGGCGGGGCCAGTGTGTCACGCATCTGGCCCGTGAGCCGGGAGTTTGACAGCCCTGTCCTACAGCATTATTATTTTGGGTCCCAAGAGAATAATGAGCAGCCATATTGGTGGATGAACCAAAATGTTATATAGGTCCTACTTAGCTATTCTTCTCACTGGAGCAGTGTTTTTCAAACTTGGCAGCTTCAAGAAAGCAAGAGCTACAGCACTTAGACTTATATACCGCTTCACAGTGCTTTATAGCCCTCTCTAAGCAGTTTACAGAGTCAGCATATGGTCCCCAACAATCTGGGTCCTCCTTTTACCCACCTTGGAAGGATGGAAGGCTGAGACAACCTTAAGTCTGGTGAGATTCGAACTGCCCAACTACTGGCAGTCAGCAGAAGTAGCCCGCAGTATTGCATTCTAACCACTGCGCCACCCCAGCTCTTCAACGTGTGGACTTCAATTCCCAGAATTCCCTCACCAGTGCTCCCAAGATTTCTGGGAGTAGGAATTCACCCCAAGGCATTGCCAAGTTTGGAAAAGCACACTGCACCGGGAGTCTCTCAAGCTTTACAGCCACGGTTCTTTCTCCATCTTGTCTCTCCTTCTGTAGCTGGGTGTGATCAGCTGGAGCGTGGTTGACACTTGCGAATTCGACAGGTCATTATTGTGCGACTCGGAGCCCGTAAAGAAGTCCCCCCCGCATGCCAGAGATTTCCACATCAACATCTTCAAAATTCTACCTTGGCTCAAGGAGCAATTGGGGACAGAGGTGGAGTTCTTGTAAATTTGCTTTTCTCTTTGCTTTTTAATAAATGGATCAAGCATTTCCCCATCCTTAAAACGGAATGCAATATTTACAATTGTGTATTCAATGCCAGGCAGGGAGGGAGGGAGGGAGGTGCACACCGGCGAATTGTTTTGGCCTTAATTGTGTGACATTTTAAAGCCAGAAACCTGATTAAATAACGTGTGCTCCAACCCTTAGTGGTGAAACATAAGGAATCCAACCTAGTGCCATCTTGTTGCATGTGGACAGCAACTATCAGAATGTCTCATCATCATGGTAAACAGCCACCATCTTTCTTTTAAAGGTAAAGGTTTCCTCTGTCCAATCATTTCCAACTCTATGGGGTAGCAGTCATTTCCTAGCTGAGGGGAAACAGTGTTGTCTGAAGACACTTGGTCATGTGGCTGCTGAGGTGCACAGAATGCTGTTACCTTCCCACCAAAGTGGTACCTATTAATTTACTTGCATTTGCATGCTTTTGAACTGCTAGGTGGACAGAAGCTGGAGCAAGTAACAGGAGCTCAACTCGATTTTTTTTATTACTGGTTCTGTGGGCATGGCTAGGTGGGTATGGCCATGTGACTGGGTGGGCGTGGCTTTTTTTGCAGCAACCCCCCCCCCCCCATTTTGGGGGCCTTCTGGGCCTCAGGAAAGCCTCCGGGGGGGGGGCGTTTTTTGGAGCCCAGGAAGGAAAAAGAATGGAGCTTGGAAGGGGTGCGCAGCACCACCACCACCCTCTATTTTTGAACTTACCATCGGAACTTTGGATAATAAGTAACTCCCAGGTAGGTCTGTCAGAAGTTTGAATCTACATTCGCATTCGCATGCTTTCGAGCGGGAGCAAGGAACAGGAGCTCACCCTAGTGTGTGGCACTCAGGTCTCAAACCTGGGCTGTCAACTTTCCAGCTGACAGTCAATGGAGATTCTCAGTCATCCAGGTCATGGTTGTCCCAAAGGTGACAATTGAAGATGTTTTCCTTTGAAGATGTTTCGCTTCTCATCCAAGAGCTGAAGAAGCTTCTTGGATGAGAAGCCAAATGTCTTCAAAGAAAAACCAGAAAGTCCATTTGCCTCTTGAAAAAAGCACCTTTGGGATTTCCCGTTGACAAGTTCAGCTGGATGGATGGCGACCAGTTGTAAGATGACGATTACCTGCAGAATGGCATGATTGAGGAAGGCAATAAGGTAAGGGAGTGGCAGATCTGTGTGTATTTAATGGGGTTTTTTGACTTTCCAGTTCTGGAGGGAGTGGAGGTTGATGCTATAAAGAGAACAGAAGGACAGTCCATTTGCCTATTTCACACATCAACAACTTGAATCAAGCAAATAATTCTTTTTTCAGAAATACCAACAAATGAAAACCGTATTAATTTATGCTTCAGGGGTATCAAACTTCATTGAGGGCCACATCAGGGTTGTGTTTGACCTTTGGAGGCCCAGGGGTGTGTGGCTGGAGGGCAGTGTGGACAGGGGGCGTGGCCAGTCAAGGTCACTCATCAAGGCTCCATTTTTGGCCACGACAGCCTCCTGCAGCCTTCTGCCAGCAAAAATGGAGCTGCACAAGGCGCCCCCGAGGTCCATTTTTGCTGGCAGAGACACCGTGGGCCGGTCCTTCACTGTTTCCAGGGCAGCCCTGCAGGCCGGATCTAAACACCCTACCGGCTGGATCCGGCCCACAGGTTTTGAGTTTGAGACCTCTGCTATAGTTCATTAAAATGGCATTACAGGAATCAAAATCTTGATTGTGATGGAGGCTTACAAGCATACATTCCTACCTTGATAGGCATCAATTATTTCATCAATTCATTCCCAATAATGAAGGGCTTCCAATCCTAATGCAGCTTTATTGTCTATTTTTCCCATGAGACATACACAACATAAAAAAAAAAAATCATTCGATGTTTGTGAGCTGCCAGATTTACTGCTGCAAAACACTGGAAGACAACAGCACATGTTGTAAGCAGATCCGTAACACTAGTATTTTTGGGATAATGCAACATTACATACCACACAGAAAGGAAGGAAGAACTAGTAAGCCAAGGATAGTATGAAATAAGACAAAATGCAGTTGAAGCTTCTACAAACAGCATTTCCCATATTCTCGTAATTTGCAGACCATCATCCCTTCCCTCAGTAGATTCACACATTACTTTTCGATTTTCAAACTTATCTTTTTCCTCTTGAAGATCTCATCTATTTCACCTGGCTTCATGTCTGTTGATGTTGTTTTTAAGTTTTAATCATGGGATTAAGTGTTATAAATTTAATGTGATTTTATGGCTTTTTGTTTTTGCTTGAGAATTGCCCAGAGTTGGTTGAAAGATGGGCGGCTGCATAAGTGTCTTAAATGTTTGTTTTGTTATTTGATCCTCATTCTTTCTGTCCAATCATTTTAACATCTTTCTTTCATACTAGTCACTCATTCTACCTTCAGTAGACATTTCATTCTGCTGGTTTGTTCTTGTGTGAAAATACAGATTCAAGTATCCTGTTTCCACTGCATCCTTCTCTTTTATTTCTCACAGTTCTTACTTTTATATCGTGCGCTTGCCTATAGATGTGTTCAATTTTTCCACATTCTTTTTCAGCAACAGATCACAAATTATCAAAACTTGCTTCTTCATGGATATCTCCCTTTAATATTCTACCAATGCCTAAATACTTGCTCTAGGTTTTTTTGCCTTCTGTGTATAACTTGCCATTATGTATTCCATTTCCTTCTCAAGCAGAACTTCACATATTTTACATATTTTTGTTCTGTCCCAGCCAAATTCCTTGAGAGCAAACACAAATAAACTCAGAAAGTCAAACTTTCATGGCTTTAATCCACAAATAAACCTTTGTAGATAACAGATGGCTTGCAACCAATTAGTCCAACAAGAAAAACCTTGGCAGAAGTCCTCAAATAAACCAGTCTTTAATCACACAGAGTCCTTCAAACATTTTTGCCTTTTGCAAAGGCAAAAACGTTTGAAACCAGGCTTATATTCCCTGGAGGGAGGGGCCGTTAATTAGCATTCTTACTCCCGAATCGCCTGTGCTGCTCTTCCATGAATCATCCTGCTCTCACTCACACCTAGCACAGGCTCCTCGGAAATGTCTTCCTCATTGCTGCCGGCTAACCACAATTTTACGGCCTTTCGTGTATGTGTGATTGTGTTGATTTCTGAGGGGATCATTTCAGGAAGTAATTTTTTTTAACCTAAATTGTACTGTAGAAGGTTTTTTTTCCCTCTCATCTAGAAGCCACCAACTATCTTTAAATTGTGGTGGAATATAAATATGATAAAGAAACACATAAGCAACCTTGACTTCTGATACATAAATGTTTAAACTGATAATTATCATGGCATCATAGAGTCTACTGTACACTGCAAACAGAGATTCCTCACTTAATCATAACTCAGACTGGAACATGCCACTTTATGCCAGCATTTCCACCTTACAGTGAGGACTTCATATGGTTGTGATTTTTGACTTCCTGCTGGCTTCCCCTTTGACTTTGCTTGTGAGAAAGTCGGAGACCGTGATCCTGTGACTACTCATTCAGTGCTGTTCACTTTGAATGTTCATTGAATGGGCGGTCATTAAGCAAGGACTATTTATAATTGAAATTCTCAACCAATATGTTCTTCCTGAGCATTCAAAAATAATTGCGCGTTCAAGTTCCTAAACAACACAACTCTACTAATCACAAGTATTTCTCATATATATTTCCATACATACATTAAACAATCAAAGAGCATCACACATCCTTGTCTTACTTCCCATTCAGTGTTGAATGTTTTGCTAAGCATTCAATTTCTTCACACACATGCTTTGTTTCTATTGTATGTATCCTGGTCTTACTGCAATCAAAAACATTCACCTCTCTCATCTATGTATATATATGTATCTATGTATCTATCACTATTATCTATCTCTATTATCTATCTATCTCAGGGGTCTTCAAACTTGACAGCTTTAAGACTTGTGGACTTCAACTCCCAGAATTCCTCTTCCAGTCATGTTAGCTCAGGAATTCTGGGAGTTGAAGTCCATAAGTCTTAAACTTGTTAAGGTTGGAGACTCTTGGCTCTATATTATCCATCCACCTATCTCTATTATCCATTCATCCATCTCTAATATCTATCCATCCATCTCTATTATGCATCCCTATTATCTATAGTATCTATCCACCATCCATCTATCCATCCATTTCATCTGTTTATCTATCTATCTATCTATCTATCTATCTATCTATCTATCTATCTATCTATCTATCTATCTATCTATCTATCTATCTCCTGCCTTTTTACAAATAGCTCAAGGTGGCAAACATATTTAATGCATCTTCTTCCTATTTTCCACCTGTGAGGTGGGTTGGGCTGCGAGCACGACCGGCGCAAGGTCCTCCAGCTGGCTTTCATGGCTAAGGTTAGACTTCAACTCACGGTCTCTTCTGAGTTTGCAGAAACTTCCCATAACTCATGTATTTGCTTTACCAGTGCCCTATTATCTATCAACAAACTAAAATAAATATTTGTAAGGTTCTCAAGACTTCTCAGCAACTGTCAGCCCAACAGTGTAGACCAAACTAAAAAACCGATACCTTGTAGGATAAGAAACGTTTATTGGAACAATTAAACAAACAAAAATCTTACAAGTCTGAATGTACTTCCCTCGCTCCTCACCTTTATCTCCGTGAGAAGTTGAGAGGGGCTTGGCTTAGATTAGCGGTGGCTAACCTTTTTGGGCTCCTGTGCCAAAAATTGTGTGTGCGCTTGCACACTCCCCCTCACGTGCCAGCACCCAGAAGGCAACGTGCGTCCTCCCACATCCCCTGTGTGTGTGCGCGCAATCCCCCCGTCTTGCACTGCACCTCACAGCTGATTTTTGGCCGGTTTGAGGCCTTTTTCGGCCTCCCAAAGGCTTAAGGAAGGCTTCTGCAGTCTTCTACAAGCTTTGTAGGCCAAAATAGAGCCCTGTTTGATCACTTCCTGTTTTTCTGAAAATACCAGAAGTGACGAAACGGGGCTAGCTTTCGGCCTACAAAGCTTGTAGCAGCCTGCAGAAGCCTTCCTCAAGCCTTTGGGAGGTCGAAAAAGGCCTCAAACCAGCCAAAAATCAGCTGTGAGGTGTGCACATGTGCAGTGAGGTAAGTTTGCCTGCAGCTCATGTGCTGGCACAAATGGCTCTGCATGCCACCTGTGGCACGAGTACCATAGGTTCGCCATCACGGGATTAGATGTTTGCTCACATTATTTCCTTGGCCTGAACTCAAGGCCCTCTCATCTATTATGGTACATTGGTGGAGACTTTTCTGTCTGTGCTTCAGAGCCATTCCCTCTGCCCTTTACCCTTTGTATCAAGAATAGCAGGATTCTTCCAATTGTCAGGACCCGATGCAGTCCCATAGCTTTCCCACAAGCAAAACTGCATCCGTGTTTTAACATTTCTCCCCCTACTTCCTCTTAGCATTTTGCAACATTTGACAGAAGCTATTACAGGTGGTCCTTGACTTACGACCGTAATTGAGCCCAAAGTTTCTGTTGCTAAACGAGACCGTTATCAAGCGAGTTTTGCCCCACTTTAGGACCATTCTTGCCACCGTGGTTTTAACCGAAACGCCGCCGTCGTTAAGTTGCTAGCACGCTTGTTAAATGAATCTGGCTTCCCCTATTGACTTTGCTTGTCTGAAGGATGCAAAAGGGGATCGCGTGACCCCGAGACACTGCGACCGTCATAAATGCAAACCACTTGTCAATAAATACGAACCACTTGTCAAGCATCCAAATTTTGATCACAGAACCATAAGGATGCTGCCATTGTCATAAAAGTGTGGAAAACGGTCATAAGTCACTTTTTTTTCCCCAGTTTTGCTGTGGTTAACTTTGGTCACTAAACGAACGGTTTTAAGTCAAGGACTACCTATGTCCTCATTTTTTTTTACATCCACTTCCCCCATTTATTTGGTTGAGAGTTTAGTTTTCACACAGAAGTTTTTCTTTCTCTCCTTGCAGTCCTCTTGTGACTTACATTTAGGATTCAAAACAAGCTGGTCTTTTTCTTTGTCTTTTTGTACAAAAAAAAAATAAAAAATACTCACAAAATATTTTATCCCATAAAAGCTGGTCTTTTTCTAGGGAGATGCTCATCATCTAATCCCCATTGTTAACTCTGCTTGATGCTTGGCCAATGTTGAAGCTAATAAATTGCTTTTTGTTATTCAAACGAGGTGCTTTTTCTAGCCTGGTTGCCTCAAACCTTCCTTTATTTCAGCTGCGGAAACAACTGATGAAAACAATCCCCCCATTTTCTGTGGCTAAACCACATTTAGAAAAATCTTGAGTGTTTACACTTCATCTACATTTTCTTTCAGACTCACCCACCCCTGTAGTTATAGAACCGGCCTGTTTTCCAAGTTGGGGGAAAGCCTTGAGGTTCAAGCTTGGGTTAAAAAGACACCGAAAAGGACACACTGCTTTCCAAAGCCTCACTCCTAAAACTGGAATTAGCATGGTTCAAAACGTTGTTTTGTTTGTTTTTAAAAGCCACCATTTATTTGAATCATTTAAAAGAAAAGGCAGAGAGCGGATGGGGAAAACGGGTCTTCCTACGCTTCAGAAGTTCTCTTCCTTGTAGATAACCTGGGATCGCTTGTCTTGATGAGAACCATTGATGGTGTTTATCACAGCTGGAAAAAGGAAATGATAACACATCAGCGATCCGAGCAAAAGATAGCTAGCTTTTGGCTTATCCCAATTCTGGCTTTACCTCCCAAAAGGAGAAACCATGCAAAGCCTGTGGCATAAGGCCCTCCTCCTCTTCCTCCTCACCCCAATTTGGGATGCAGAAATATTTTGGGAGGGAACCTCTGATGCCAAATCCTAGTGATGCTAGAGACCTAAGCACCTTTATTTAGTCTGTTCCCATCTTAAGATTTTCAAACACAAGCAGGCACAATGTGAAACGGCACTTAGATGCAGAGAAGATTATTTGGGCTGGAAGTCTGTAGAGATTCTCAGTCATCCAGGTCATGGGTTGTCCCAAAGCTGCTTTTTCAGGAGGCAATTGGATTTTCTTGTTTTTTTCTTTGAAGACGTTTTGCTTCTCATCCAGGAAGCTTCTTCGGCTCTGACAGGAGAGTGGGAAATAGGAGGATTTATATCCTTGCAGACAGCTGGTCATTTGTACCCTTTTAGAGCAAGGGTCTTCAAACTTGGCAAGTTTAAGACTTGTGGACTTCAACTCCCAGAATTCCCGAGCTAATATGAGTGGAGGAGGAATTCTGGGAGTTGAAGTCCTTAAGTCTTAAAGCTTGAAGACCCCTGTCTTGGAGGGTCTTCAAAGAAAAAACAAGGAAGTCCTGTTGCCTCCTGAAAAAAAGCACCTTTGGGTCAACCATAACCTGGATGACTGAGAATCTCTACAGGCTTTTAGCTATACAATTTGGGATGGACACCCTTTGAATGGTGTGGGAGCAGGAATGGATTTCCAGAGGGAAATAGCAAACTGCAGGAACCAAGAGCACCACTCAGGTGACCCTGAGGAGACACAGATAAACCTCCAAGTGGCCTCAATGACTCTCTACAAAGAATGCAAATGACCAGCTGTCTGCAAGGAGTATAAATCCTTCCATTCCCCACCATCCAGTCAGAGCTGAAGAAGCTTTTTGGATGAGAAGTGAAACGTCTTCAAAAGAAAAAAAAAACCAAGAAAGTCCAGTTGTCTCCTGAAAAAAAGCACCTTTGGGATCATTTGGGCTGCTTTTAACATTAAGGTAAGAATGGCCTGGGGGACTTGTTGGCCATACTCCCACGCTTCTGTCTACGACCATCTCCTCACCCAAAGTTCCCCACACGGAGTTGCCGACGGCCACATTCAGCATGGGCTGCTTGCGAGCGATGCTAACCATCAGCTTCACATCTTCCACCATGGTCTCGTTGAGCTGGGAGGAGACAAGACACACAATCAACTCAGACCAACTTTGAGAAAAACCAGAGTCTTCCCTGTCTCTGGGAATGGCCTGTAAGACTTAACCAAGCCAAGATCCATCATCCTATCGTGATGCAAGAGAATGGAAGGGAGAGGGGAATAGGGAGGGGCTGTTCCAGCTATAATACGGCCATCCAAACAGATATTTGCAGAGCAGAAAATGATGGAGGGAAACGGGTGCTCCAGCACTGTTCCTCCTGATTTTTTATTTATTTATTAAATGTGTATAGCGCCCATCTCACTGTTGAAGTGACTCTGGCCGACTTACAAAGTGATAAAAAATATAATATAAAAGCCATTAAAATTAAAGGAGATTAAATCAAGACTAAAAACTGTTAAAGTTAAGATAAATTAAATGAAGACTAAAAACTAAAAGAGAATGGGAGACACGGGAGTGGAGGTTTTCTCAACCATTCCCAGCATAGGCCGTCATTCGTTCATCCATTCATCTTCCTTCCTTCCTTCCTTCCTCCTTCCTTCCATCTCCCTTCCTTCCTCCCACCCTCCTTCCCTCATCTTCCTCCCTCCCTCCCTTTCATTTTCTTCCCTCCCTCCTTTCTTTTCATCTTCCTTCCTTCCATCTCCCTTCCTTCCTTCCTCCCACCCTCCCTCCCTCATCTTCCTCCCTCCCTTCCTTTCATCTTCCTTCCTCCCTTCGTCCCTCCCTTTCATTTTCCTTCCTCCCTCCCTCCCTCCTTTCTTTTCATCTTCCTTCCTCCCTTCCTCCTTCCCTCATCTTTCTTCCTTTCTCCCTTCCTCCTTCCCTCATCTTCCTCCCTCCCTCCTTCCCTTTCATCTTCCTTCCTCCCTCCCTCTCTGCTTGCCTGCGAACATATCCAACAAACCTTCCTCCTCCTATTTTCCTCACAACCACCCCGCTTTTGAGAGTGAATTGGGCTGAAAGACAGTGACCGGCCCAAGTCACCCAGCTGGCTTTCACGGCTAAGGCGGGACTTGAACTCATGGTCTCCTGCTTTCTAGCCTAGTGCTTTAATCATTATTAGACCATACCGGCTCTCATCTTACCCATAAGATAACCCCTTCTCCAATACCTGAGCAATAGCTTGATCTGCTGATTCAATCTTGTCATAGGTCACAAAAGCACAACTGAGAGTGGGGGGAAATAAAATAAAGAGCAGTTAGTGGGGGTGGCACAAGCAGTCAGTGGCACAAGGAACCACGGTCAATGTGGGCCAAAGTTACAAATCTGTCCCTCTGATCTTAGTGGAAAAAGAAGAAGGAAGGAGAAGGAAAGGAATTTTTTGACCCCATTATGGTTGCTTCTAGCAACAACCACCGACTTGGATCATCAGTACATATACCTTCCTGACATTCCGGTCTTTAAAAACCTGGGAATTCACATTTTTTTCAGCATGTCAAATAAGATTAACGCACGTTTAATCATTCCCACATCTTCTGTTTAAAAAAATAACAATCCCATTTTGTGGACTAAAAATTTAATCTGAAATTAACACCTATGACTTGCATTATATCACATTGCCAGTATTTTTCAGCCACAGCTTTTAAGATGCGTGGACTTCAATTCCCAAAATTTTCCAGCCAACATATTGGCGGGAAGGGGAGGAGAGGAATGAAAAGAAATATCAATTCCCTTCAAGATTTGTTTTTTTTTAAATGTTGCTATCCTCTTCCTATGACTGGCAAAACAATACTAAAAAAAATTCCTCAATTTTGGATACAGATCCTTCTTCATTATCTACCCAATCCTGACAAACAGATCTGTAAGTTTATTCAGTAAAATCAAAGTTCAGTAGGCCATGTTCTTCAATTTAGGAGTTGAGATTTAATGGACAATCTAGCACGAGGGGATTAAACCTTTGGATAACTGTATCATCATCGTATATTCTGAGGTAATGGAAATGAGGTAGCCATCTTGAAGACTGTCGCTATTTACACGTAGCCCTCGACTTACAGCCATCTGTTTAGTAAGCTTTTCATGCTTACAACCATTGTGGCATCCCCACGGTCATGTGATCAAACTTTGGCATGTTTGGCAACTGACATGTATTGCTGATCGTTACAGTGTCCTGGGGTCATGTGATCCCCTTTTGCGACCTTTCGACAGGCAAAGTCAATGAGGAAGCCAGATTCACTTAACAACTGGGTTACTAACTTAACAATGGCAGTGATTCATTTAACAACTCTTAACAGATAACAGATAATCAGAGTTGGAAGGGACCTTATAGGTCATCTAGTCCAACCCCCTGCCCAAGCAGGAGACCCTACACCATTTCTGACAGATGGGAGTCCAATCTCTTCATGAAGGTCTCAAGTGATGGCGCTCCCACAATTTCCGAGGACAAAGCTGTTCCATTGCTTGATTGTTCTCACTGTCAGAAAGTTTCTCCTTATTTCCAGGTTAAATCTCTCCTTGTTTAGTTTCCATCCATTATTCCTTGTCTGGCCTACAGGCGCTTTAGAAAATAGCTTGACCCCTTTCTTCCTGTGGCAGCCCCTCAAATATTGGAAGACTGCTATCATGTCTCCCCTGGTCCTTCTCTTCACTAGACTAGCCAGGCCCAGTTCCTGCAACCGTTCTTCATACGTTTTAGCCTCCAGTCCCCTAATCATACTGGTTGCTCTTCTCTGTACTATTTCTAGAGTGTCTGGCAGGAAAGGTCATAATATGGGGCAAAACTCACTTAACAGCTGTCTTGCTTAACGATGGAAATATGGGGGTTCAGATGCTGTCGTAAGTCGAGGACTACCTGTATTTAATTAAGGAGAGATGGGTGAACTGAAATGTATTTGAATATCAATAGCTTGGGATAACAGTTGGGCTGTTGGTCTGAGCTCCAAGCTTGGCAATTTGGTTGCAAACGTTTCGTCACCATTCGAGGAGACATTGTCAGTGCGCTTTGAATTGTGCTCATCTGTCAGACCACTGGCCTTTAAATACCATTTTATGCGATGCAAATTAGTGTGGATGTTGTTTGTTTGGCTACTTCTGAGTCATGGTCAGACTCCGGACTGTTTGATGGGCTGGCTGTTGTTACTGAGGCATGGTCTTTGTGTCAACCCTGAAGCGAACCTGGCTGAGGCCATCTTTATGGCTTCACAGTTGCCACAAGACAGGGAGGGTGGGGAAATGGTTAGCTGGGGTTTTGTACTCAATACAAAAAAAACTTCCTGTGGGAACCAAGGACATTTCAACAGGTGGCGGAGGAGTAGAGTAACTGAGCAACCAGCCAGCACTTTGATTGGACGATGTGACTGATGACTGAGAGGGGGAAGAGAGGAACTTTCACTTTTTAGTTACGTGAAAACCACAGGAACTATCACCAGTTGGGCCAATATGATGTATCCAATGAATTGTTCTTTGAGGAATCTACCTGCCTTGGAGTTCTGTTTTCAATGAGCGCATGACTCAGGGATGGAATTTTACCGCTTTGGACCGGTTCTATAGAACCGGTTGTTATGATTCTGCACAGTTCGGAGAAATCGTGCCCCTGGCTGGCCCCTCCCCGCCCGCCCCTCCCTGCCCAGTCAGTCCTTATTGCGCATGTGCAACATTGTGTGCCCAACATCGCTGACTGCGTTATTCCCCACCCAGTCACTCCTTCAGTTTTTTTTCTCCTTCCCGACGATCAGCTGTTCCTAGGATCAGCTGTGCCGGGATTCCCCTCACTTACTTACTGCTTCACCCAGGAGGCTTCCCTGAGGCCCAGAAGGCCCCAAATTGGAGCACAGGGGGGGGTGCTGCCTTCTGGGAGTGAAAACGCCCCCCTAGGAGGCTTCCCTGAGGCCCAGAAGGCCCCAAATTGGAGCGCAGTGGGGGTGCTGCCTTCTGGGAGTAAAAACATCCCCCTAGGAGGCTTCCTGAGGCCCAGGAAGACAAAAAATGAGAGGGCGCAGCACCACCACCACATACCCCCTCCATTTTTTGCCTTCCTGAGCCCCAGGGAAGCTTCCTGGGAGCAAACGCCCCCAGGCTTCCCTGAGGCCCAGAAGGCCCCAAAATGAAAGACCAGGTCTCGGTAACAACAGCCAGCCAATCGCACAGTCCGAAGTCAGACCATGACTCAGAAGTAGCCGAACAAACAATATCCACACTAATTTGCAAGACATAAAAAAAGGACTTCAAGGCCAGTGCTCTGACAAATGAGCACAGTTCAAAGCGCACCGATGATGTCTTCTCGAATGGTGACAGAACGTTTGCAACCAAATTGACAAGCTCGGCGCTCAAACTTAACCGCCCCGACGGGTGAATTGTTTGGCAGGATTCTTCATTTCCATGCAAATTTCTACGTCTATCATTTGGACGTTCCTCGGAGATCCCGCCCAGGTTCCTCCCACCACTCACTTGCGGACGCTGTCTAAAGAGAGGTCAATGATCTTCCCAAAGGCTGAGAAAGCCGTGGTCAACATGGCCTCATTCATATTTGCCCCGGAGACGTAGACCGTGTTCCCTTTGCGGGGAAGACGTCCTTCGGGGTAAGAATCCGATCCTGGATAACAAAAGGGGGTGGGGAGAGAAGGGGTTGAGAAATAGTGTGTTATTTCAGTTCTGCCAATGTCCTGCAAACCACACAGAAAGCATTCTTCCCTTTTTTTTTTCCTGCAGAATCGATATTCCGTACAGACTGGTGCATAAACCCCATCCGTGGATAAGCCGACCCTTCAGGTTTTTTTTACCAAAATATTGTGAAAAAAACATGCCACTTATGCAAGGGTCTTCGAACTTGGCAGCTTTAAGACTGGTGGACTTCAACTCCCAGAATTCCTGAGCTAACATGACTGGAAGAGGAATTCTGGGAGTTGAAGTCCACCAGTCTTAAAGCGGTCAAGTTTGAAGGCCCCTGCACTTACGGATAAGCTGACTCTTGAAAATTCTTGTATGCTTTAAATGTCACAATGGGCTTATCCATGAATCATGCATTTGTTTTGGTTAAAAATGTTAGGGTCAACTTATTCTTTATATGCAGGTACTTTTTTAAAAAGTGATTCCCGTATATACTCGCAGAAAAGACCAATTTCTGGGATGTTTTCTGGCACCTGAAATGGTCTTGTACGGTAACCAGTTCGTATTTATGACGGTTGCAGTGCCCCGAGGTTACATAATCCCCTTGTGCAACCTTCCGACAAGCGAAGTCAACGGGGGTAGCCAGATTCCCTTAACAACCGGGTTACAAACTTAAACGATTAGTGATTCACTTAATAACTACGGCAAAAGAACGGTTGTAAAATGGGGCAAAACTCACTTAACAGCTGTCTCGCTAAGCATCAGAAATTTTGAGCTCAACTCTGGTCGTAGGCCAAGGACTACCTGTATACCTTTAATGATGCAAGTCGTTTGCTTTACTCAGGCAAGATTTCTGACTATAGTATAGTTTAGTTTAGTTTATTGTCATTGCACCTCATACAACGAAATTAAATACCATCGTCAGTGTACATTATGACTATGAAAATAAAACCCAAACACACATCCTTCACATTCTATACATTGAATTGAAAACCCCTTGATATTGCATTAATATTGCACTGTGCAGTAGAATTCAATACTTACTGCCCTGGGATAGAAGCTGTTTTTCAGCCTATTTGTCCTTGTTTTATTATCCTGCGCTATCTGCCATATGGCAATAGTTCAGAAAAAGGGTGCCCAGGATGAGATGGATCTTTGAGAATGTTTTGAACTTTCTTAAGGCAGCAGGAGCTATAAAGCTCTTCCTCTTTGGGAGGTCAACCAATGATCCTCTGGGCAATGATGTTAACCCTCTGGAGTGCTTTCCTATCTGCCACTGTGCAACTGGCAAACCATACACCGGTGCAGTAAGTTAAGATACTCTCTATGGTGCAGCGGTAGAAGGTCACCAGCAGTTTTTCATTCAGTTGTTGTTTTCTGAGAAGTCTCAAGTAGTATAATCTCTGCTGGGCCCTTTTGACCAGTGCTGCAATGTGAGCGCCCCAGGACATGTCCTCTTTTACGGTAACACCCAGAAACTTAAAACTGGCCACTTGCTCCACTCGGTCTCCATTGATAAGCAAGGGCTGAATGTCTGATCTGTTCCTTCTATAGTCCACTATAAGCTCCTTGGTCTTATTGGTGTTGAGGACCAAGTTATTGTTTCCACACCACAAAAGCAATCGGTCCACCTCATCTCGGTAGGCAGACTCATCCCCCGCAGAGATGAGTCCCACCACTGTTGTATCATCTTCAAATTTAGTAATGGTATTACTAGCGTGAAATGCTTTTATAGCAGAGAAGCAATAAAAGGAAATTGTTTTGAAGTAACTCAGCCTGATAACACTGCCATCCAGAACAACCAAGTATTTCTTACGACGGAAGCCTTCTCTGTCCCGGTCTCGTTCACGCCCTCGATCTCTGTCCCGGTCTCGGTCTCGATCTCTGTCCCGGTCTCGATCTCGATCTCTGTCCCGGTCTCGGTCTCTGTCCCGGTCCCTACTCCTGTCCCGGCTACGATCCCGGTCATTGTTCCTCTCATGTCCATGCAGACTTTCACTCTGATCGGTTTCTTTGTCTGGATCTCTGCCTTCTTCTGGCTCGTTCTCTGGATCTCTCAGGCTATCGCTGGAGCTCACAAAACTAGGAGAGAAAAAGAAAGGAAGAGAATTTATTCAATAGAGGTGGCGGAATCTGGAGAAGCAGCTAAGTATGGAGAGGACACTGGGTGTCTACTTCTCCAAATCAGAACTGCTGGGGCACAGAAGGAAATAACTGGCATGAAACGGGTTCAGAGTATTGCAGCGTAAATTCAGCGCCAGAAAAGTAAACACAGATGGCTGAGGCTTCATTTAACTTCTTTATAAACACATACAGTAAATATTACAATACCAGTTGTAGATTTCTCCAACATGGAGCCAACTCAAACAGAAGCAGACATGTTGCAGGTTCAGAGCAGAACAGCAACTCAGGAGAGCTCAGAAACAGACATCAGTTTCACTTTAGTTCAGCAGGCAAGCAAGACACCCAGCAGAGGAGAGAAGCAGTTTCATCTTCAATAGACAGACTCAGAGCTTAACATACCTTCAGAGCTTAATATAGAGCCATGCCTAGGCTACTTCTAGTTTCAGTTTCCAAACAGTCCTCATTGGCTGACTTAGTTGCTATGCCTATTCATTGGCTGACCTTGTTACCAAGCTCTATCCCAGTTCATGAATATACTCTGACAAAATGTAACACTTAGCCTGGTAGGCAAAGGACAATCAAGACTGACAGATTTGCAGAATGTGCAGAAATTTTTAGTATTTAGTATTTATTTGATGTGTCAATCACTTACAAGGTACAGGTATAAGAATAAATATAGTTTTGAATACATGAGGTAGATACTTATAAGAAAAATAAAAAAATAAAAATAAATATATTAGAATAAAATAAAAAATAAAAAAATAAAAAATGAACAGACTAAGGCTTGCAATTAAGGAGAAAGAGCAAACTCAATATTGTAGGACATGAGATTTATTTTATCAATATTTAAGCAACAAAAATGGAAGTTAGAAACAGGGAAACAAAATAAAGAAGATGTATTAAAAGAGATAAGTAAACATTATGATTAGTATGTTGATTATTATTTTAATATTGTAGAATATGTGGAATATTACTATTTTAATACTGTAGAATCAATACCAATGTAATGAATGATGCTGCAAATTTTGACTACTGTTCAACAAAGATACCTGTACCCAGACAACACATTGTTCAACCGAAGATGGATTTATTACATTACAAATAAAAAAAATAATTTAAAAAGGCAGGAAAAAAAGATTGACAGATTTGCCTTTTTGTGGTTTGCTTTCAAGCCTTCAAGTATCATATCACTTGCCTTTTCTTTCCTCCCATTCGCTTGCAGGCAAACGTTGAAAAGAGCTTTCAATTTTTAATGTCTACGTCAGGGGTATCAAACTCGCATCATCATGGCAGCGTCACATGACCTATGGGGCCTTATCCCCCTTTGCAAAACGGGACGGGGCCAGCATGTGACACATCTGGCCCGTGGGCCGCAAGTTTGACACCCCTGGTCTACATTATCCTTCCCCAAACGCTTTGCAAAGGGCTACTTTTAGCAATGTCATTCTCAACTCTTTGCATTTGACCTCCATCTGATTTCTTTCCATCTCTTGAGATAACCCTGTTACCATAATAAACACGATATCCCTCACAGTCTCATAAGACTTTACTGAGGTTCTTTTTTTTTTTTTAAAGCTGGGGTCCCCAACCCCCCCCCCCCCAGCCTGGGGCCTGGCGCCTGGCCGTAGACTATTCAGAACCAGGCCACAGAAGTGGTGGGCGAGTGTGTGCACACAGCTGCATTAGGAAAGTTAGGCACGCATGCGCAGCCGTCCCCTCTCCTCCCCCATTGCCACCACCGCCACCTCCAATGCTCCGCCGATCCAGAAAAGGTTGGAGACCATTATTTTAAAGGACTGTCATTCATAAAATAATAATAATTTACAGGGCAGCTTTTTACCTACACACGTAATGGTACTTTGCACATCTGAAGTAATGCCCAGCCAATATGCAGATCTGTGGAGCCCTGGTCTGCATGACATCTGAATCTTTGGTTATTAGCAAAGAGCGACAATCAAAGAATTCTTCACTTTCAAAATTAGTGTTGGAAGTACACATCGATATGTGGAAAAATAACAAATTCTAGTTTTCAGAATCAGTTCCTAGGTTCCCGATCCCTCAATTCTAGGCGCACCTTTTTTTTCCACACCAAAGAACCTGTCGATCTGTTTAGTTCCAACTAAAACCACCAAAACGAAAAAAAGTTACCCTAAACCAGGAGTCTGCAACCTGTGGCTCTGGAGCCACATGCGGCTCTTTTGGCCTTCTGCTGCGGCTCCCTGTCGGCTGATCCCACCACTGGCTGGCCCCTCCCCGTCACTCCTCGGCTGGCCTGAGAAGGTAAGGGTGGGTGGAGACTTGCTCCATATTCCAGAGCAGGAGGTGGGTGGGTGGGAGTGAGTGACGTTAAGTTGGCTATACCCACCCAGTCACACCGGTTGTTAAATTATTGGCTCCCGGTGTTTTCTTCTCTGTGGTAAACGGATCCAAATGGCTCTTTGAGTGTTTAAGGTTGCAGGCCCCTGCACTAAAGAGTGACGGTTGTGCCTCAACACAAAAATGCGCCCTTTATCAACTGCATTTCTCCGACGACTGAACCGATCCTGCTTGCCAAAGCTGGCATGAATAGGAGAAATTATCCTGATAGTACCATAAGTCACCTTATTGGAGAGATGGATGACATATAAATGTAATTGATAAATAAAAGAATAAAAACAAATGATGGTGTAAATGGAACCAACCTCTCATAGAGATACTTCCTTGAGGGGCGCCGGCTCTAAAATGAAAGATGAAAAAAGAAAAGCTTATTAAGTGAGAAATTACATTCTAAGTCTGGTACAGTTATGTGGGTTTTTTTTCCCCGTTAAATGATCACAGTGCTTAGCAAAAGAACTGCTGACTACATCCCTTCTTGATTTAACGATAGAGTTTAAATTGTTATGGATTATTGTTTTAACTATATTATACATTTATTATTCCTTCTTATTTTAAATATAGTACGTAGTTTTAGAGTGTACTAAGCAGAATGAGAATGAAAATTATATATTATTTTAAGTGTTATTTAGGGGAAAGATATAAAGGCATCATACTTCAATCAGTGATTACAGGAGAAATTTTGTGTCAATGAAAAAAGATAATAGATAATTGAAACAGAACAGACAAAAGATATAAGCATAATGATTTAAATTGAGATGAAATAAATAAAATAGAATTAAGAGAGTGAAAAGAGGGGAGAAGCTATATAGAAAATGTAGAATGGTAAATAAGATATGAAATGGTATATAAAGTGAGCATGAATTCAAATTTATGTCTGCACAAAAAGATGTAACCCGGGACTAAGCCGCTTTCCAAAAAGAAGTTTTATGCTTTTGTTTTGTGTTTTGTATGTGTATGTTTGTTTATTGAAAATTAATAAAATTCTTTAAAAAAAAAAAAAAGAACTGCTGACTACAATCATGGTTGGTAAGCGAGGAATACCTGTAGGGGCACTGCCTTGAGTTGTTTAAAACAAAATGGGATATAAATCTTAATTCAAAAAAAAAAAAATCTTAATGCCTTTGAGGAGGGGATGGAGGAAGTGTGGCTAGCTGAAAAGGGAAAGGAAGTTTTCTCAGCGTTCATTTCATCCTAAGCAGAGGTGGGCTGCATGGATTGTAATAACCGGTTTGCCTCGTGCAGAACTGCAAGGGTGAGCGTGTGAGCGCATGAGCGCAGCTCCAAAACGACAGGGATTTCCTGCGCTCAGCAGCTGCGGTGAGTAGAGTGGGCGAGGCATGGACAGCATCTGGGCTGCGTGGGCAAAGCGAGTGAGCCAGATACATAGGAAGGGATAGCAACGGGGCGGGTGGGCAGGCCCAGTCAATGGTCGGAACTACGGGGTGAGCCGGTCCGAATTGGCTGCAGTTCACTATTGATCCTAAGAGAGGATTGTGCAAGTTTCTTGGAAATGTTGATTTTTGGCACAATCCCACAATCCACAGTCTATTTCCACCATCCAGGAGTCGATAAAAAAACTGGTGAAAGGATTAAAAAGCTCCCTAGATCCCTCCACAAGGTGAATCAAAGTTACTAGCTCTTCATGAGAGATGGATGGAGGTGGAGACCCATCAAGGAGCCACGTCTGGTACTATATATGGTACTGTATGTCACATCTGGCAAAGTTTGTTTATTTATTTATTTACATTCCACATTTCTAAGCCACCCATCTCACTCAAGGAGGGTGTTGTGGTTAGCTGGCAGCAGGTGCGGACGGTGGAGGAAAGCGAGGACTCAGATGAGGGGCCAGGACCATTAGGGAGTGGACTGCAGCCTTCAGAAATAGTGGGGGCTGGCAGCAGCGATGAGGAGGTTCCCGAGGAGCCTGTGCCAAGTGCATGTGCGCGCAGGATTGCTCATAGGAAAGAGCAACAGCATGGGTGACTCACGAGTAAGGCTGCAAGGTAATGGCCCCTCCTTCAAGCAGATAAAAGCCAGGTGTGAAACCAACATTCTTTGCAGAAGGCAAAGACATTTTGAAACTACAGCCTCGTGGACATTCTAGTATCTCCCGAGTTTGTATTTGAAGATTCTTATTTTGCAAATTATCTCTTGTCTGTTATCTTTTGGCAAGTCTCGCACAGTTTGGCAAGGCTTGTGCTTATCACAGCTAATTATTTTGTAAAAGCATGACAAGGTTTCTGTTCTTTTTGAATAGTGTTTGTCGGAAAAGGGCGTGGGTCAGAACAGAGGGGCCCTGGGCAGTATGCAGTAAAACATTGAAATCTAAAGCAGTGTATAAATTTTTTTAAAAAGTAAAAAAAAAAGTTTACAACTTATAACATTTTTCTCCCCTATGGAAACAAGAACAATTAACCCTGTTAAAAATTGGTTGACAAAGGCCAAGGGAGGACTGTCATGGCATTAACCAACTCTTATGACTGCATGTTCCTTTGGGCGCTGTTGCCAAAGTACACAGAGCCATGTTTTAACCCGCTTTCTGGAAGGCCAGAATGGAGAATTGGAGGGGGGGGGCTGTCTCACTTGTGGTGGAAGAATTTTTCAGGAGGGTAGGGGCAACGGCAGGGAAGGCTCTCTTCCTTAGACCCAGCCAGTAAAATTCTTAAAACGGACAATGTCCATAATACACTGTCTCTGCCTGACTGGGTAGAGGACAGGCTGATGTGTTGGGATGATAGGTAACCTGGCCCTATGCCAGGTAGGGCTTTATAGGTCATAACTACAGGGAGTCCTCAAGGTACCACAACAACTGAGCCCAACCTTTTGATTGTTAAGTGAGCTTTGCCCCATTTTACGATTTTTTTTTTCTTGCCACGGCTGCTAAGTGAATCACGGCAGTTGAGAAGTTAATCACCCGGCGGTGAAATGAAACTGGCTTCCCCATTTGGCTTGGCGTTGCAACCTTGAGCTTTGAGTTTGAGCTTCCGGTTTGAGCTTCTTCACATTTTTTTCAGTGCCGTTGTAAACTTGGAATGGCCACCAAACAACTGTGTGTAAGTCGAGGACTACCTGTAACACCTAGAGCCGTGATGGCGAACCTAGGGCACGCGTGCCACAAGTGGCACGCAGAGCCATTTGTGCCGGCACGTGAGCTGCAGGCAAACTTACCTCACTGTGCATGCATGCGCCTCACGGCTGATTTTTCTGCTGGGTTGAGGCCATTTTCAGCCTCCCAGAAGCTTGGAAAAAGCCTCTGCAAGGCTTTTCAGGGCGAATAGGCCCATTTCATCACTTCCTGTAATACCGGAAGTGACAAAACGGGCCTATAATTCATCCTGAAAAGCCTCGCAGAGGGTTTTTCCAAGCCTCTGGGAGGCCGAAAAAGGCCTCAACCCAGCAGACAAATCAGCCGTGAGGCGCAATGCAGGTAAGGGGGTGGCGGGGGGGGGGATTGCGTGCGCATGCGCAGGGGGTGTGGAGGGCACGCACATTGCATTCTGAGTGCTAGCATGCAAGCCCCAAAAGGTTAGCCACCACTGACCTATAGCAACAGTCGTAAATGTTACGTTGCCAAGCATCTGAATGTGGATCACATGATCATGGGTATGCTGCAATGGTCGTAACTATTAGAAAACAGGTCATAAGTCACTTTTTTTTCAACGATGTTGTAACCTGCGAAGAGTCACCTTGAATTGGATGCAGAAGCAAACTGGCGCCCAATGCAGTTTGAGGAGCAGAGGTGTTACTTGTGCCCTTCTTTGGGTACCCGGTATAATGTCAACTCATACAATATTTCTATGGTCTTTTAGAGTTGCCAACAGAAAGGGAGGGGGGGGAGCAGTGCGACAGCTTGGAAACTAAAACTGCATTCCATAAAAAGTTTTCAAAGATAGTTAACTAGGTGACCGAAGTTTCTGTCATGCAAAAATCTAACTGGAGAGCATGATTGATGACTCTTGGCTATGGATGTGTTCCATTGGAGAATATGAATTACGATACACCCAGGGGGTGGGGTGGGGGAAACCAGGGTCAAGGGTGAGAATGAATGTTGTGTCTCAGAGTTGGCTTACACCCAGGCAGTGCCAGACATGTTAACCCCCAATAAATCCTTTTGAAGTTTTGGAAGTTTGGCTCGAGACTCATGATTTAATTGGGGTTAAGTGCCAGAATCCTGACATTTAGCTCACGTGGCCGCACTCAGCATCACAGGTGAAGTTTCTGGATACTTTTCAAGGGTAGCCCCATCATAGTAGTCCACAGAGGAGAAGACCGGGGTAGGAGCGACTGAACGGATATTCTGAACCTCTGAACGGATATTTTGAACCGCTGAAGGAGAACTACGCAAGCACTGACCTAAACCAATTTCCCACCCTGATTAGGGAATTGTATCTCAGTTACCTCTTGGGAATCGTCATCCGCTGAGACGCTGCGCTGAAAGGGCTGGTAAGTTGGGGCAGACCCCTTCTTGGTCTCCTAAAGACAAACAGGCATTAAGAAGCAAGCTAAAAGCAACCCCAACCCACTAGAGGTCTATGGAGATTCTCAGTCCTCCAGCTCATGGTTTGTCCCAAAGGTGCTTCCCCCCCACCCACCCCCCGAGGCAACTGGACTTTCTGATTTTTCTTTTGAAGACGTTTCGCTTCTCATCCAAGAAGCTTCTTCAGCTCTGACTGGATGGTAGGGAATGGAAAGATTTCTGCTCCTTGCAGACAGGTGGTCCGTTTGCATTCTTTTTAGCCAGTCGTTAATGTCACCTGGAGGTTTTATCGGTGTCCTCAGGGTCCCCGTCCCCCCCCGAGTGGTGCAAATGGGTGTGTGGAACCTTCTTGGAATGGTTGAAAAGGACTGTGTTGTAGACCAGAGATGTTGAATTCAAGGCCTGGGGGCCGGATCGGGCACGCGGGGGGGGGGCTGAGATCTGGCCTGTGGGGGCTACCCTGGTAATAGCAAAGGACCGGCCCAGGATGCCTTTGCCAGGGAAACCGGAGCTTGTGAGGGCGACACACCGGCCCTCCCGAGCTCTCTTTTTGCTGCCAGAGGGTAGCAGGAGGCCATCCCAGCCAAAAACGGAACTCATGAGGGCTGCGTACAGTTCCCCGACCTCCATTTTCTCTGGCAGAGGGTTGCAGGAGGCTGTCACAACCTAAAACAGGAGACCATTTTCGCTGGCAGGGTGCTCAGGCTACCACAGGCAACCCCCCCCGCCAACACAAGTGACGTCATGCTGGCCATGCCCACCCTGACTACGCCCCCCCACCCCGGGCCCTCCCAAGGTCAAAAAAACCACCCTGAGGCGACACCCTATATGAAACCGAGTTTGACACCCCTGTTGCAGATTGAAGATGGATGGTGTTATATCCCTCCCCCTGCATTTAAAAGACACAGGCCCCTCTTGGGAGGACAGCAAAGTCATCATTTTGGATGGAGAGGACCGCTGGTTTGAAAGAAGGGTCAAATTAGGCCATCTATGCCAAAACTGAACACGCCCTCTCTCAGCAGAGGGGGAGGAAGACGACATCATGATCTGTGAGAGGGATCTTGGAGTCTTAGTGGACAACCACCTAAATAGGAGCCAGCAGTGTGCAGCAGCAGCCAAAAAAGCTAATGCAATCCTAAATTGCATTAACAGAGGGATACAATCGAGATCAAGTGAGGTACTGATACCCCTCTATAAAGCCTTAGTAAGACCACACCTAGAGTACTGCATCCAGTTTTGGTCACCACACTACAAAAAAGATGTTGAGACTCTAGAAAAAGTACAGAGAAGAGCAAGCAGGATGATTAGGGGACTGGAGACTAAGGCATATGAGACTAAGGCATATGAAGAACAGTTACAGGAACTAGTCTAGTGAAGAGAAGGACCAGGGGAGACAGGAAAGCAGTCTTCCAATATTTGAGGGGCTGCCACAGAGAGGAAGGGGTCAAGCTATTTTCTAAAGCACCCAAAGGCCACACAAGGAGTAATGGATGGAAACTGAACAAGGAGAGATTTAACCTGAAAATAAGGAGAAACTTTCTGACAGTGAGAACAATCAACCCATGGAACAGCTTTGTCTTCAGAAGTTGTGGGAGCGCCATCACTTGAGACCTTCAAGAAGAGATTGGACTGCCATATGTCAGAAATGGTATAGAGTCTCCTGCTTGGGTGGGGGGTTGGACTAGATAACCTACAAGATCCCTTCTAACTCTGATTATCTGTTATCTATCTCTGGTCTACAACACAGTCCTTTCAACAGTTCCAAGAAGGCTCCACAAGCCACACCCATTTGCACCACTCAGGTGACCCTGAGGACATAGATAAACTTCCAGGTGACCTTAACAACCCACTGGCTAAAAAAGATGCAAATGACCAGCTGTCGGCAAGGAGTGTAAATCCTTCCATTCCCCACCATCCAGTCAGAGCTGAAGAAGCTTCCTGGATAAGAAGCAAAACATCTTCAAAGAAAAAACGAGAACGTCCAATTGCCTCTTTAAAAGGCACCTTTGGCCCAACCCACTAGAGCAGCCATGTTGGCTGAGGAATTCTGGCACTTGAAGTCCACAGGACTTAAAAAGTTCCCCAGGATGGACACCCCTGCATTAAGAGTGTTTCTCCTGCACCTCCTTGCATTAACCCGGCTTACTTTTGGCTTCACCTTCCGAGTCCAAGAGCGTTTGAATCCCGAGTTCTTGTTCTCAACCTTAATGGCACTGATGGCCCCCGTTTTCACCAGCATCTTGGCTTGTTCTGTGGCTGTCGCGGTGTCGACTACTGGCTGATCTGAGATGGCTGGAAACAGGGAAGAAAGGGAAAAACTCCTGTCCCCAAATGGGCAACATTGGCAGGAGGGCGCCTCCCTCACAGCAGCCCATCTTTTCACCGAAGTCCGACTTACATCGTTTAATTCCTCCCTGGATAGCCTGACTGGTTGAACCCTGCTGTTTTTTTAAGGCCATGAGGGCCTTTTTCTGGATGGGAAGAAGAAGAAAATAAAGTCACTAAGTGATACGCATAGTCCAACATCCCTTCCTTCCCCAAAATAACTTTGGCTAGTCCGTTTATATCCTACTAGCTTGATACTCGTGGTTTCGTTACGAAATGATGTGGTCGGGCTTAGTTTATGGGGAGGAAAATAAAGTGGGGGGGAAATTCTGCCTCTGCCTACCAGCATCCATCACTATTCATCTGGCTAGCGTCCTGTCAGTGTGTGAGAGAGATGAGGGCTGTTTGGAAACTGTAACAGTATTTGCTGTATGAGCAAGGAGACAGCAAGGAGCCTGGGTGTGGCTTAGCTCAACTGTTCTGTACTAAAGCTGGTTGCTTACTGTGAAACTGAAACGCCTCTCCTCTGCTTGTGTTTTGCATTTGGAACAGGTTTATTTTCAGGTGGGGAGTAGGAGTAGAACCCCTTAGCATCAGAACATGTTCGTAATAATAATATACGAAATACTAATGCTCTGATGGTCATTTCAAAACATCCTTTCTTAGTGACCACCTAGAAGCCAAGAGGAACAAACGTGCCAAATTTCAAGTCTGTAGGCTTTACGGTTCTGGCGGAGATTTTGTGATGATGCGTGAGTGGTATTTCGCTTTTAGGTATATAGAAGATTGTACTATACATCTGGCTGACGTTCAACCCCTTGATCTATACAGGGGGTCCTCAACCGACGCCCACAATTGAGCCTAACATTTCTGTGGCTAAGCGAGGCAGTTGTTATCTTTGCTCCGTTTTATGACCTTTCTTGCCACACTTGTTAAATGAATCCCTGCAGTTGTTAAAAAGAGAATCTGGCATCCACGCTGACTTTTGTTTGTCAGAAGGTCACAAAAGGTGGATTACATGACCCCGGGATACTGCAGCTGTCATAAATACGAGTCACGTTGCTAAGGGCTCGAATTTTGATCACGTGACCATAGGGATGCTGCAACAGTCGTGTGAAAAAGAGGTCATAAATCTTCTTTTTTTCTCCAATGCCGTTGTAACTTCGCTAAAGGAACTGTTGTTAAGTCAAAGACTACCTGTACTTAATAAGAATAATTTCACCCTCAAGGTGAACAAGCTCACCTTTTTCTTAAGCTTGGCAAATTTCTTCTGCAGAGCCTCCTCATCTTCTGTTAACCCAGGTGGCAAAACAATCATGATGGAATGACACAGTACTGCCTAGAATTGAAAACCAAGGAAGGAATCAGTCAGGTAAAGCTCCGTATTTGATTGCTGATGGCTATACTCCTTAGAATTAGCAAATACACATTTAACATATTTTACCATTGCATTTCATATTTGTATATTTTATCGCTGCATTTTTTTCTTGTAATGTATTAACACTGCAATTTCTATTTGTTAAAGCAAACGTGTTACAGGTATCCCCTGACTTACGACTGCAACTGAACCCAACATTTATGTTGCTAAGTGAGACAGTTGTGAAGTCATTTTATATGATTATTAATCTTCTGCACTATTACATTACACTATTTCTGGTAACTGCCGGAATCCTGACAATTACGCTATTAATATTACTAATAATAATTATTAATAATTACTGATATTAATAATTATTATTACATTAATCTTCTACACTATTACACTAATACTATTAATCTTCTCATCCTTCCTATCACCCATCTCTTCCCACTTATGACTGTATGACTGTAACTTTGTTGCTTGTATCCTTACGATTGATATGGTTTCCTACTATATTTGATTGCTTATTGTACCCTATGACTATCATTAAGTGCTGTATCTTATGATTCTTGATGAATGTAGTTTTTTTCTTATGTACACTGAGAGCATATGCACCAAAGACAAATTCCTTGTGTGTCTAAGGAATTTTATTGGCCAATAAAGAATTCAATTCTATTCTATTCTATTCTATATACTATTCTATATCCTATTCTATTTTCTATTCTATATTCTATTTTGTATTGTATTGTATTGTATATTCTATTTTCTATTCTATTGTATTCTATTCTATATTCTATTCTATTTTCTATTCTATATTCTATTCTATTTTCTATTCTGTTCTATTTTCTATTCTATTCTATATTTTGTTCTATATTCTATTCTATTTTCTATCACTGAGTTGTTCAGTTAGGTAACACGGTTGTTAATGAACCGGTTTTTTCATTGATTTTGCTTGTCTGAAGACTGCCAAAGGTGATCATGTGACCCCAGGACACCCATAAATATGAATCAGTTGCCAAGTGGGAATTTTGATCACGTGTCCATAGGGATATGCTACATGGCTATAAGTATGAAAAATGATCATAAGTCATTTTTGTCAGTGCTGTTTGGGCACGCTATTCTCTTTCCTGCCCTTGCTTAAAAAAGCAGCCACTCTTTTGTTTTGTTTTTTGCAGTGAGTCCCAAACTTAGGCTCATGCAGGTCAGTGGTGGGATTCAAAATTTTTACTGCCGGTTCTGTGGGCATGGCTTGGTGGGTGTGGCATGGCTTGGTAGGCGTGGCTTGGTAGGTGTGGCAGGGGAAGGTTACTGCAAAATCTCCATTCCCTCCCCATCCCACTAACCTGCTTTCCAGCTCCATTCTCTTGTGCAGGGCAACCAAAGAAGATCCAGCCAATCAGCTGGGACTCGGGAGGCGGAGAATAGATGGGGGCGGGGCCAGTCAGAGGTGGGATTTGCCAGTTCTCAAAACTACTCAAAATTTTCACTACCGGCTCTCCAGAACTGGTCAGAAGCTGCTGAATACCACCTCTGATGCAGGTGGTCCTTGATGCTCCTTGACTTACAACCACAACTAAGGCCAAAATTTCTGTTGCTGAGCAAGACATTGGTGATGTGAATTTTGCCCCATTTTACGACCTTCCCTGCCAGCGCCATCAAATGAATCGCTGCAGTTCTTCGGTTAGTAACTCGGTTAAGTGAATCAGGCTTGCCTGCTGACTTGGCTGGTCATAAGGTCGCAAAAGGGGACCTCATGTGACGCAGGAAGACTTGTAACATCCAGTCGTAAAGATAAGCCTCTTGCCAAGCGTCTCAATTTTGATTATGCAACCATGAGGACACTGCAATGGTCATAAGTGCGAAAAATTAAGTCGCTTCATTTCAATGCCTTTGTAACTTTGAATGGTTGCTAAATGGACTTTTGTAACTTGACAACTACCTTTACATCCATTGTGTATTTTAAACATAAGAAGACATCAAACCACTCTGTAACAGCCCTTGATGTTTAGTCCATTGAACTCTGGTAACTGTATCTAAATTTATAAATTTGTTTCAACTTCTACCCTCAAAATGAAGCTATAGGGCAGGGATCCCCAACCTTTCACGCCCGCTTGTGCCCGGTTCCGACATCAGCTGGGGCGCCCATGACCGGTGCCGGCGTCAACTGGGCGCCGCCATCTTTTATGACGGCGCTTCCGGTGGCGTCACGGAGCGCTGTTGCGTCATAAAAGATAGCATACGGCATAGCACTTCTGGTGAGCTTTTTCGGGTGAAATGGCTTTCTACCCGGAAAGCTCACCGAGCGCTGGCGCCGCCATCTTTTTATGGCGAAACAGCGCTTCCGGTGAACTTTCTACCGGGCGCTTTTTTACCAAAAAAAGATGGCGGCGCCCCAACAACTCCAGCGGCCCGGTAAGGGTTGTTCAGCGGACGGTACCGGTCCGCGGACGGCACGGTTGGGGACCCCTGCTATAGGGGACACTGCACATCAGAACAACTAGAAACAAGGACAGTTTTTCCCCCTGAATGCCATCACTCTGCTAAAGAAATAACTCCCACAACACTGTCAAATTACTTAATAAGATTGTATTACTATTCTTCTTCTTATCTTTCCTATTACCTACCTCTTCCCACTTATAACTGTGTTGCTTGTATCGTTACAATTACAGCTTCGTTGTACGAGGTGCAATGACAATAAAGTAAACTAAACGAAAAGTAATTTGGATTGTTTATTTGTTTTCCTAGTATGTTTTGATTGCGTATTTGTAACCTATGTATGATTTCATTGCTTAGTAACCTATGAGTATTACTAAGTGTTGAACCTTATGATCCTGGATGAATGTATTTTTTTTCTTATGTACATTGAGAGCATACCCACCAAAGACAAATTCCTTGTGTGTCCAATCACACTTGGCCAATAAAGAATTCAATTCAATTCAATTCAATTCCCATTTCCTTCCATTCCTATTCTATTCTATTTTTTATTTTATTCTATTCTATTTTTATTCTATTCTATTCTAGTTTTTATACTTTGATTTTTATTGCACTGTTAGCTGCCCAGAGCTGCCGCTCTGAATAGCGAGACGGGCAGTGTTATAACTTGAATACATAAAATAAAAATAATCCGCTGCAGCAGTCGTGTGAAAAAGGGCCCTACGTCCCTCTTTTCAGTGGCCCCGTAACTTCGGTCACTAAACGAACCGGTGTACATTGAGGACTACCTGGACAAATCTCTGTGGATTCGGCTGCAGTTCCTAAAGGTTTCTGAGTCCGTGTAAAGCTGCGAATGGATCAAGAGGGCTGCAGCAGTCATCAGTGTGAAAAACGGTCCCAAGTCCCTTGTTTTTCAGTGGCCCTTGTAACTTTTGAACGGGTCACTAAACGAACCGTTGTAAGTCGAGGACTTACCTGGACGGTCTCCCTGGATTTGGCTGCAACCCAAATCCCGGTGAGTTTTGCCACGGACTCAGGAACCTTTAGGAACCCGTCAAATACAGAGAGAGAGAGAGATCGTCCAAGTAAGTCTTCGACTTTACAATGGCTTGTTTAGTGACGGTTCGACATTACAAGGGCCAGTGAAAAAAAGGGATTTGGGGACCCAATTTTCACACTGACGGCTGCTGCAGCAGGTTACCTTTATTTATCTCTTCACAGGGTTATTGGGAGTCAGAAACCTTTAGCAACCGCAGCCAAATCGAGAGAGACCGTCCAGGTAAGTCCTCGATTTACAACAATTTACACTCACCCCCACCCCCCGCGCTCACCAGGATAGGCACTTCCGGGGTGACGTGGGATGGGGGGGGATCCCGGAGTGGATTCCTGGGCGTGTCAGGGACTCACCTGCAAAGGCTCCAAATTGGAGGAAGCCCCGGATTCGAACTCGCCTCACCCGCCGTCCGCGCCTATGAATCCCTGGGACAACGTAACGTTCCGCTCCGGACCCTCCCACAATGCAGCGCGCCTTCCCAGGATGCACCGGGAACCAGTTTTCCCCCTCCTCCTCCCCTCTTTCCCTAGGAACTGGCGCCGAGCCCGTCCCAAGATGCATTGCGGCTCAGGCCAACGCTGAACGCAACGACGGTTGGGAGCCCCCTTGCTTTGATTCCGCCCCACACTCACCAGTCGTTGTTTTTAATGGCTTGCCTTTCAGTCTAGAGTCGACCCTTCCCAAAATGGAGGAGGAGGAGGAAGAGTCGTGAGGAGGCTTAATTTGCATAAGCCGCCCAGCGACGCGAAAGCTATTGGCTGAGAATTACAGGGACCTAACCCTTCAGAGGCACGAGAGCGGAAAAAATCGGCAAGGAAAACAAGAGAGAGGGCGTTCTCGATTTGCATACTTGGGCTCTCATTGGCTGAACCATGACACAGTGATGACGTTCGAAGCACGGGAGGATCCGAAGCCGAACAGTTTTTTTGTTTTTTGTTTTTAAATCCGTATTTGAATGAAGAGCTCATTGGCTGCCTTCGGGTCGAGTGGGGATTTGCATGCTGATTTGCATACAACCCCGCCATTGGACAGCGGCTCTTGTCTCGGTTAACCAATCCGTCCCTTCGTTCGAAACCAAAGCCACTTTTCTCCTACCAGGCTTCCGCCCTTCATTGTGATTGACCAATCCCGTTTCACTTCCGCTTACCGACGTACCAATGTATACCACCGCTTTGAGAAACAGGGCTTGGCTTCAACTGCCCTTCCTTTTGGTGAGGGGAAGGTTCCGCCCTTAGTATGACAGCCCGGAGGGGAGAGTTTCCGGGTCGGTCCATGAGCGAACCGTGGCAGCTGAGATGGATCTGGAGAGGATAGGTGAGGACCCGGTAGAGACCCTCCTGCGTCTGACTGAACTCATATAATGGAGCTTTTAAAAAATATTTTGCAATTGGTCCTGCTCGTTATTATTATTTTCCCTAAAATTCTCTTTAAAATGTTTAAGAGAATATTTCCCATCCAATTGTCTTCTAGATCTAGTGGATTGCAACCCCCATATTCCCCAGCCCGCACATGCAGTGGTTTGGGATTATGGGGATCGTGGTCCAACATTTATTTATCTTATTTATTTATTTTTGTCAATTGCTTACAAGATAATAGGTATAAGTAAAAACATAGTTATGAATACATGGATACATATAAGAAAAATAAAAGAAGAATAAGAGAAACAATAGGACAGGGACGGTAGGCACATTGGTGCGCTTATGCACGCCCCCTACAGGCCTCTTAGGAAAGGGGTGAGGTCAATAGTAGACAGTCTAAGGTTAAAGTTTTTGGGGTTTGGGGAAGAAACCACAGAGTCAGGTAGAGTATTCCAGACATTGACCACTCTATTGCTGAAGTCGTATTTCCTGCAATCAAGTTTGGTGCGATTAACCTTGAGTTTGTATCTATTGTTTGCTCTTGTATTGTTATGGTTGAAGCTGAAGGATTCATTGACAGGTAAATCAATACTATACTTAGATCAGACCGAGGTGGCGTAGTTCTAGATTTTCTAGAATTTCAAGTCTGGTGGCATAAGATATTCTGCAATGAGTAGAGGAGTACTCTTCTTGTGAAATATTTCTGGACTTTTTCAACTGTGTTAATATCAGATAGTAATGTGGGTTCCAGACTGATGAGCTGTATTCGAGTATTGGTCTAGCAAATGTTTTGTTTGCTCTAATTAGTGTAATATTACCAGAGAAAAAAGCTACGTAAGATTAGGTTAGCAACTCTTAACGCCTTTTTGGCTATGTTGTTACAGTGGGCTCTAGCACTTAGATCATTAGAGATGAGTACTCCAAGATCCTTGACAGAGTTTAGATCCTCAACAAGGTCTTGACTATTCAGCCTGTATTTTATTTTCTGATTTTTTTTGCCAATATGTAGGGCAAAGCATTTATTTGTTGAGATTTGAAGTTGCTATTTGTTTGACCATTCTGATACATAGTCAAGGTCTTTTTGAAGGGTAACAGTATTGTCTGTGGTGTTGAATAGCTTTATATCATCAGCGAAGAGAACGCAGTTGTTCTTGATATGATCACAGAGGTCATTTATGTAGAGTATGAAGAGAGCTGGTCCTAGAACACTGCCTTGGGGGACACCACTGTTGAAGGTGAATTTGATAGGACCTCCAATTTTGACCATTGTTGTCTGTTTGACAGGAATGCTTCTTTTTTTTTTTTAAAGAAACTTTATTAATTTTACCTTTAAAACAACCATTACAAATGTTGTCTGTTTGCAGAGGCCAGGAAAGAAAGAAAGAAAGAGAATGGAGAAGAGAGGGGAGGGTGGGGGAGAATGAGAATGCTTCTATCCAGTTATGCAGGTGTCCAGAGATACCGTAAGATTTTAGTTTTAGGAGTAGTTTGTCGTGTACCACTGAATCAAAGGCTTTACAGAAGTCTCTGTAGATTGCGTCTATTGCTTTGCCCTGATCGAGTTGTGTAGTCCATATGTTTTTGCAGTGTAAGAGTTGCAGATTACAGGATAGTTCTTTCCTGAAACCAAATTGTTTATTAGAGAGTAGATTGTTTGTCTCTAAGTGGAGGATAATGGATTGGTTAATAATTGATTCCATGACTTTACAGGTGGCACAGCATAAAGAGATTGGTCTGTAATTTTCAACTAGGCTGGGGTCTCCCTTTTTGAAGATGGGGATGACCGTGGCTTGTGATCATAGTTTTGGCAAGGAGCTGGTCCTGAAAGATTTTCCAAAGATTATGCTTAGAGGTTGGGCTATGGCAGTGGATAGCTTTTTTAAGAAGTAGGCACATATTCCGTCCGGTCCAATAGATAGAGATGGTTTTAGATTGCATAGTGCTTTTTCAACATTGTCTTCTGTAAAATCGATATGTATTAGATCATTGTAGTTGTCTGTGGTTCAACTAGGAAATACTGGGCATGATCCATTGCTGTTTACAAATACTGAGCCGAAGAATGTGTTAAAGATGTTGGCTTTAATGGTGTCGTCATTGCAGTCTTTCCCATTAGGTCCTATCAGGGGTGGGATGGACCTTGAGTCTTTTAGTTTGTTGTTTACAAAATTGTAGAAAGCGTGGGTGGAATTGGTGCGTTGGTTTTCTTCTTGTTTAATGTGATAATTGGTGCATTCAGTTTTTATCTGGTGGCATACATTTTTGTATCAGCTTTTGAAGTTGGCAATGTGACCAGATTTGTTTTTCTGCCAAAGTGATTTCATTTTGGATTGAAGCTTCCTTATTGTTATGGGTAATTTGTTTTTTCTGGTTTTGGGAGTTGTTAATGGTACATATAGTTTGATGACTCTTGACTTCAAGTAAAAATATGTTGTAATGGTCTTCTACAGTATTGCATCCAGTGAATAGAAATTGCCAATCAAGGGATGAGAGATCGTTGTTTATAAGATCATAGTTGCCTTTTTTGAAGTTATAATTGGGGATTACGTCGTTGTGATGATTTTTGTGTGGACGTATATTGAGACAAAAGTCAATCATGTTGTGGTCACAGTTGGAAAAGGGTTCTTTAATTTGTATTCCGTAAATTGAATTCAAACTATTGTAGAAGATGAGATCAAGGCAGTTGTTAAGTCTAGTGTTGTTGGTTACTAGTTGTTCTAGTCCCGGATTTGTTACTGCATTGTAGAAGGTTGCATGTGTGGGTTCAGTTGTACATTCGTTAAGGGTCCAGTTAATATGAGGTAAGTTGAAGTCACCAAGAAAGATAAAAGCGTGCGGGCAGGATGCTGCCCAAGTTAGTAGTGTATTTAGCTTGTTTGCATGTTCGATGTCACAATCAGGGGCTCTGTAACATAGTAAGAACCGAAATGTGATATTACCGAAATGTTCACAGACGATGGTCTCAGGAATAGCAAGCTCCTGGGTAACTTAGATGTTTTTTAGATGTAGGGACTTTTTATAGAAGATAGCAACACCACCTCCTCTATGGATTTCACGATCTGATCGGTAAACATGATAGTCTATTACTGTGATAATGGAGTCGTGCCTGCCTGCAGAAAGCTGGGGATCCCCTTTCAGTTCAAAATGCAATCCTAGGCTGCATTAACAGAGGGATAGAATCAAAAAATCATGTGAATACTGCTTTATAACGATTTGGTAAGAGGGAGTCAAGCTATTCTCCAAAGTACCTGAAGGCAGGACAAGAAGCAATGGATGGAAACTAATCAAGGAGAGAAGCAACTTAGAATTAAGGATAACTTTCTTGACAGAACAATTAATCATTGGAACAATTTGTCTCCAGAAGTTGTAAATGCTCCAACACTGAAAGTTTTTAAGAAGATGTTGGACACCCATTTGTCTGAAGTGGTGTACGGTTTCTTGTCTGAGCAGGTAGAGGGTTGGAGTAGAAGACCTCCAAGGTCCCTTCCAATTCTGTTAATCTGTATTATTCTATATTCTAAAGAGAGGTAAAAATTTCAGCAGCCTAGCTTTTGTTTTCCTGGATGCAATGAGAGCATAACTGCAGCAGGCCGGAGAAATTAATTGCCAAGCAAATAAATAATAGTCTTGTTTCTTTGTTCAATGTTTAAGCAACACCTCAATTGCCCAAGCAAATGTGGGTGTTGTGCAAGATATAAAAAACATAAATATTGTATTTCCCAACTTAGTCAACTTTAAGATGGACTTCAACTCCCAGAATTCCTCACTCATTATACGTGCTGGGCAGGGAATTCCGACAATTAAAGTCCACTCATCTTAAAGTTGTCCAGGATGGGAAATACCACCGCATAAATAGGAAACAGTAATAAATGACAAGAGCTACAAAAAAAGGTTATATTACAGTATTGAGGAAGGAAACTCCAGGAACTAAGGAATGAATCCCAGGATCACAGAGCCTCTAGTGCCTCTAGACCTGATGAAAGAGCCATCTCTCAAAACATAACCTAGTTGACCACAAAGGTGAAGCTATCTAGGCTTTGAGGAGGGATTCCTTCTCTTTCTATGTCTCTTTGACCCATATGATTCTTCTCTATAGACTCTGATGCTGTAATCAACGTGTTAAATTGGGGTTCAAACTTGTGTTCTGCCAAATGCTAGGTTTCTGTGAGATGTTCAAAAAGTTCCATTAGAAACTGGGAATGTGGGAAAAGTTAATTCCAACACAACTGACTTTGGCCGGTAGAGCTTTGCTTCTTAAGAAGAGGTTCCGGTTTGTTTTTTTTAACGGTTTCATGGCCTGAAAAACTTTGAAAACCCTGTTTTAATTTCCCAAAGGTACCATCCTGCTTCTCTCCAGTTGAATTCTCTACGGAGTGCTGCAAAGACAGAGGTGGGGTCTTTGTGTGGGAGGGATGACTTATTTCTGCTAGGAATGCATTGGTGTTTTTTTTTAACCTTTTGGATGTCTCAGTTCTTGTAGTTATGTTGGCACATCTTTTTTTTTTTTTTAAATGAAGCTTCCACACGAGTCAAAATTAAACATGAAATTCCTGCCATGTACTTCTGTGGGCAGATGAAGTGAAGCAAAATTCAGAGAGTTTTACTGATGGAGAAACAAGAAACTTTGGGAGAGCAGCTAAGTGATCTCTTACAATCAAGATGGGATCCAGGCATTTTGCTGCCTGAAACAAAGAACAAGATGTCCCATTCCTAATTATAGGTGTTAGAAACCAATCTAATCAATGTTTGACTTCAGGATATCAGAATTGGGATTTATCCTCCAGCAGAGCTGAGGTCGACAAAGAAGCTTAAGGAGCATAGAGCAAAGGAGACTGATTGATCATGGCTATCAAAGCAGTGTCAACTGTTTGCAACTGGGTAGTAAGATTTTTTTCCTAGGACAATTTGTCCTCAATCTGGTCCTTTGGATATTCCAGTGATGCACCATTGCTGTTGTAACTGAGTCCAGCCACCTTCCTTCCTTCCTTCCTTCCTTCCTTCCTTCCTTCCTTCCTTCCTTCCTTCCTTCCTTCCTTCCTTCCTTCCTTCCTTCCTTCCTTCCTTCCCTCTACCTCTCCATCCCCTCTCTCCCTCCCTCCTTCCATCCCCCTCCCTCCCTCCCCCAGTATTATTGACTTCTGCAGCCTGATTATTTTTGCCTCAAATAAGAATCCTGGATTATTTGTTTTGCTAGACCGTATGTGTTTCTTAGTTAGAGGGGATCTTGACCATTCTTGTCCTGGATAAAATTGGGATCAGTCATGTAAATGGTCTGTTCCAGTTCCGTAATCAGGAGTATCCATAGAGAGAGGAGACGTAAAAATGTGCATGATCTTTGTTAAGAATGAAAGTAACCTAACAGGTATTTGGGTTAGAAATATATAAACCAGGATAAACATTTTAGTACTATATCTTTTAAGGGAATGCAAGAGCATGCAATTGGGTGTGGTTTCTCAAACAGCCATAAGATGGAGCCAGAAACCTGGGTTGTTTAGTCTTAGTCTCAGAAGAGAGTGTGTCTGAGTGAGTATCTCTGTTTCCTTCTGTTGGAAAGTATTGCTGTTCCTCCATTTTTCTTCTAATTGACTGATATTACTGGATTTAATGTAAGTCTGATACTGAACTGTTTTTGACACTGGAATTTGATATTTGGATTATCCCTGGATTGAAAACTGACGGATTTAACTTGTGAATGATTTTGGATTGTTTATTTTGGACTTTGCTTAAACCTTTCTGGAAGTAAAACCTACATTTACTGTACAGTGTATCTGTGTGCTGTGTGTGTATTATTCCAACACTTCTCTCAAATACGTCTCCCTGTATGCGCTCATTCTCCTAACGGGGAATTACCTCAACACTCTTGATCTTAGCCCCTTTCTTTCATATATGCTGCCATTTTGCAAATTTTGATCCTCACCTGTGGATACTGTTGCCCCAAGAGTGTATATTATTTTAAAGCAACCTTAAGAGGAGCACAGTTTTGACCGATAGGTAGCGACAGATTGTCTTAACATATCTTTGCCTCTTTGTCTTCTTCAAGTCCTCCCTCCCCGAGGACCTTTAGAGTTGCCTCTTTCCATTTTGGAGGTTGGATGTGCCGGTCGTTTTGAGCTCATCACCGAAGAGGAACCCACCAAGGAGGGATTTCCACTGACCACAGTGAGTACAGTCGCTCTTCCTGTCCTGAAAGGAGAAGCAAAACCACAATGTGGCTCGTTGGGTTTTGATGTCTTAGCACAGTGGTTGCCAACCAGTGGGCTGTGGCCCACTGGTGGGCTGCAGAGAAATCTCACCCCCAGAGCACACACACACCCCAAAAGCAATTAATCCAGGCTGTGCAGAAACACAAGGCTGCGCCACCCACATGGCCTGCGGGAACCCTCCCCACCCACTGATCAAAATTCAGACACTTGGCAACTGGTTCATACTTATGACCATTGTTGTGTCCCAAGGTCACGTGATCCCCTTTTGCAATCTTCTGTCAAGCAAACAATAGAATAGAGTAGAGTAGAGTAGAGTAGAGTAGAATAGGAATAAGAATAAGAATAAGAATAAGAATAGAACAGAATTCACTATAGAATTCACAATAGAATTCAGAATAGGATAGAATAGAATAGAATTCAAAACAGGATGGAATAGAATTCAGAATGGGGTAGGGTAAGATAGGGCGGAATGGAATAGAATTCACTATAGAATTCAAGAATAGGGTAGGGTAGGATGGGATGGGATGGAACGGAACGGAACGGAACAAAACAGAACAGAACAGAATAGAATATTGGCCAAGTGGGATTGGATACACGAGGAATTTGTCTTCGGTGCATAGGCTCTCATTATGCATAAAAACTAGAAGGGACAAATCAATGGGGAAACCAGATTCTTTTTTATTAATTTTTATTTTATTATTTTATTAATTTTATTAATTTATTAATTTTATTTTATTAATTTATCCGCTGCAATGATTCACTTAACCATTGTGGCAAGAAAGGTCGTAAACTGGGGCAAAACTCACTTAAATGTTTCACTGAACAACAGAAATTTTGCACTCAAATGTGGTCATTACATCGAGGACTAAACGTACAGAAATAAGTTTGCCACCGTCTTCTTCCACAATGTTTTTCTGCTTCCCAGTATAACCCTGGAAATCTCTGATAATCCCCGATGGAAGAAGTACCGCTTTGCTTCTGAGTTGCAGCAAGTAATGTTTTCTGGATGGCGTTTAAATAAGAAATGATACCTCTTCCTTCTCTTTTTTGCCCGCCTCCCCAGCTGCCACATGGGCTGCCCCCGTATGCTGAGGATCTGGCCTCGGAATTGGAGCAGCATTATCTCAACAGCCCGGAATGGCTTCCAATCCATGACTTTGAGAGGTCTCACAGGTGAGTCCCCGGCAGCAGCCGGGAATGGGTTGCTTGCAGTAGGAACGAGAAGAGTGGGTAAGGGGATTATCTGTAGCAGGAGGAGGGTGGGGAGGAATGGGATAACTCACTGCAGCCAGGTGGGCGTGGCCACCTGAGTGTCTCCAGGGGGGCGTGGGTGAGTAAGCGTGGCCAGGTCGACACGAAGGATTAGGTGCAGCAGCGTTTCTCCAAATTTGGGGGCGGGTGGAATCCACCCAGCTCCCCGCTTCCCTGCCAAACTCCGCAGAGAAACCTCTACTCAGGAGGCGGAAGGAAAAAAGGGGTGTTTCTTCAAATTGGGGAAGGGGGAGGGAAAACCATCCCCTTTGCCTTTCATATTTTGCAGCTTTCCTGTTTGCCAGCACATTTCCAGGTGATTTTTGTTCTGGCGGGGGTGCCAAGTTGGCTGACATGTCCAGTTGCCCAGGGCGCCTTGTTCTGTGCCCGCCTGGCCACACCCACCAGGCACCCCCCCCCCACACACACACAAACACATTTATTGATTTATTTTATTTTATTCGGTTTGTCAATTGCTTACAAGATAATAGGTATAAGTAAAAAGATAGTTATGAATACATGGGTACATATAAGAGAAAAAAAAAGAAACAATAAGACAGGGACGGTAGGCATGTTGGTGCACTAATGCACGCCTCCTACAGACCTCTTAGGAAAGGGGTGAGGTCAATAGTAGACAGTCTAAGGTTAAAGTTTTTGGGGTTTGGGGAAGAAGCCACAGAGTCAGGTAGTGCATTCCAGACATTGACCACTCTGTTGCTGAAGTCGTATTTCCTGCAATCAAGTTTGGTGCGGTTTACCTTGAGTTTGTATCTGTTGTGTGCTCTTGTATTGTTATGGTTGAAGCTGAAGCATTCATTGACAGGTAGGACATTGCAATATACTGTATAATTTTATATACTATACTTAGATCGGACCGAAGGCGGCGTAGTTCTAGGTTTTCTAGGTCTAGAATTTCGAGTCTGGTGGCATAAGGTATTCTGCAACGAGTAGAGGAGTGGAGAACTCTTCTTGTGAAATATTTCTGGACTTTCTCAATTTTGTTAATATCAGATACGTAATGGTTCCAGACTGATGAGCTGTATTCAAGTATTGATCTAGCAAATGTTTTGTATGCTCTAGTTACCTGGCCACACATCTGGCCACACCAACAAAGTTGCGTCCGTCTGGCCACGCCCACCCAGGGGCTCCCCGAGTCATCTGAGCTGGCTGCACCTAATCCTTCTCGTTGACCTGGCCATGCCTACCCACCCATGCCCACCTGGCGGCACTCAGGTGGCCACACCTACCTGTCTGGCTGCGGTGAGTTGGCATCGACCCATCAAGGGAGCCAAAATGTTTTAACTCCACCTTTTTGTTCTGAGGCAGGTTCTGGCCCCGAGAGAAGGATGCCCAGTCACTCTTCGCCCTGGAGGTCACCCCTGTGCATTCCACCCTCCAGGCTGAGCGCAATCCCACCACCGGGGAGCTGCTGGGTTTTAAAGAGGTGAGAGATGAGATTTCAGCCCCAAATAGCCTTTTTGAGTAATGAGTTCTAAGGAAAAAGGTGAAGAGATGGTGCTGGCCAGGGGGCCCACTTTAAAAACAAAAAACAAAGTTGGGTGCTTTCTTAAGGCAGCTGGGAGCTATAAAGCTCTTCCAAAGAGGGTAGAGGGCAACCAATGATCCTCTGGGCAATGACGTTAACCCTCTGGAGCGCTGTCCTATCTGCCCCTGTGCAATTGGCAAACCATACAGAACAGGGATGGGATTCTACCAGTTCGCACCTATTTGCTAGAACCAATTGTTAACATTCTAAGCAGTTCAGAGAACCGGTTGTTAGAAGAAATCACTGGCCTAATCCTGTAAGAAAGGCAGGAAGGAAACATTCTGGTGTTGCTGACAGAAACTGCCTCTCCATTAATCCTTACTACATTCTTGGCAGGAGTAGACTTCCTGTCTCAGGAACTTCTCTGGAGTTTTTTTTCCCCTTCCTTTGCTGGTACTTTGCTTGTGTGGAGTGACCATTCAAAGTTACAATGGCACTGAAAAAAGTGACTTATGACCATTTTTCACACTTACGACTGTTGCAGCATCCCCACAGTCATGAGAGGCCAGGTGAGGGGATGCGTGCCTCGATGTGAGATTGAGTTGGCCACACCCAGCCAATAACATGACCACCAAGCCACGTCCACCCAGTCACATGACCACCAAGCCATGCCCACCACCTAAGCCACGCCCACAGAACTGGTTGTTAAAAATTTGAATCCCACCCCTGATACAGAGGTGCAGTAAGTGAAGATACTCTCTATAGTGCAGCGGTAGAAGGTCACCAGGAATTTTTCATTCAGTTGTTTCCTGAGAAATCTTAGGTAGTATAATGTCTGCTGAGCCCTTTCAACCAGGGCTGCAATGGGAGCCCCCCAGGTCAGGTCCTCTTTTATGGTAACACCCAAAAACTTAAAACTGGCCACTTGGTCCACTCGGTCTCCATCGATAAGCAAGAGCTGGGTGTCTCATCTGTTCCTTCTATAGTCCACTATAAGCCCCTTAGTCTTATTGGTTTTGAGGACCAAGTTATTGTCTCCATACCATGAAAGCGACCGGCCCACCTCATCTCGGTAGGCGGACTCATCCCCCCCAGAGATGAGTCCCACCACTGTTGTATCATCTGCAAATTTAGTAATGGTATTTCTGGCACGAGTGGAAATGCAGTCATGCACATTAAGATATTAACAGAGTTGGAAGGGACTTTGTAGGTCATCTTGTCCAACCCAAGCAGGAGACCCTGCATTATTTCTGACAGATGGCAGTCCAGTCTCTTCTTGAAAGCTTCCAGTGATGAAGCTTCCACAACTTCTGAAGGCAAAGCTGTTCCACTGGTTGATTGTTCTCACTGTCAGAAAATTTCTCCTTATTTCCAGGTTGAATCTCTCCTCGTTCAGTTTCCATCCATTATTCCTCACATTCCCTCTTTTGGCTTCAATTCTAGGCACTTGTGGACAACAGGGGATTATCAGCCAAGAATTCTCTTTCCTTCCAGCGAGCTCCTGGCCCTCCCTCCGAATCTCTGAGAGGCAGTGCCACCAACTACCCCTTCTGGCCAGGTGTGGGGGTCTCCAGTTTATTTTTTTAACCGTTTATACATTTTCTCTTTACATACATATAAGTGCTTTGTGACGAGCATATTGTCTTTGCTTACATCATACTACTTTTCCAGTTCCTAATTTCTACCTCAGTTATCCAACTATTGATAAAAAAAAAGTCCCATGTTTGAAAATATTCTGTGTCTTCTTTTTCTTTTATCTTTAATGTCAACCTATCCATTTCTGCACAATCTACCCTGTTTCTCCAACAATACGGCCTCCCCCAATAGGAAATCCCAGCATGTTTTATAGGCATGAAATGAAATTAAGCCCCTCCCCCCCCCAAATTAAGGCCTATATTAAAACATGCGAAATGGGGGGAAATGGCAGGGGGAGGCTTGCCGCTAGGAAGTACTTTTGTTGCACACCCGGATATGGTGCTGCCTGCGTTGACCCCGATACGAAGTGCCCCACCAACGCCGAGGTCAACATCCAAGCTGTCACCGCCCGCCCGCCCGAAGATGCAAGGGGGGGGGGGAATTAAGTCACCCCCGAAAAGACGGCCTAGCCATTTTTGGGGGGCTCAAAAAAAAAATAAGACCCGGCCTTATTATATGAGAAACACAGTAGTATTTTTTTAATTACATCATCATCTGTAAGTGTTTCTTCATTTTCCCAGTGCTGTGCAAATACAATTCTTCCTGCTGTCAAAACATGTAATATCAAATACATATTCCCTTTATTATACTTATCTGGTACTATACCTAACAGAAATATTTCTGGCTTGTTATCCGTATGCTGCTTTAGCATTTTTTTCTAACCATGTATGTATTCTTGTTCAAATTTTTTTTTTTGCTTTTGCACATGTCAACCACATATGATAGTACGTGCCTGGTATCTGATTACATTTCCAACATTTGGCGGACGTGTTTTTAAACATCTTTGCTAATCTCACCGGTGGGAAGTGGCACCTATAGAACATTTTACAGAGGTTTTCCTTATAAGAAGTTGCCATTGTCAACCTATAGTTTCTTTCCCGTTTCTGTTATCAGAGTTTATAACTTTGAAGGCAGAACCATAAGCAGGAACAAACTTGAAATCAAGGAACAGTGTTTCATCTACTGTCAGGGGCTTTGGAAACTTTTTATGGGTTGTAGATCAGTGGTCCTGAACATTTGAGGTTTAGCAGCCTGGGAACGGGGAATAGAGGGGAGCCAGGCCTCATAACAAGTCAGGTGGCGCACACGTGTGTGTGTGTTCACACGCCAGCCCGCCACTCGCACAAGTCAAGCTGCGTGTGCCTCAGCCTGCCCCTCCCTCACCCACCCGGGAGTGGGCCGTGGTCCATGGGTTTGGGACCCCTATTGCAGATCAATTAGTTGGCTTTTGTATTCTTCCCTTGTCTCTAATTTGGTTATAGAACGTGCAACTTCTTTTTGCAGAATTTTCCCCTTCAGGTAACTAAGCTCCTTAACCGCTAATAATCCCGCTCTTGTAATACAATCTCCCCAGGTGGGATAGATGAACCTAGCTTGGAACTGATTAAGGCTCAAGAAGATAAGGAAGAGGACATTGATTTTGAGAAAGGTAAATTCAGCCTGTTCCAGCCAATGGCTCTATCGTTTCAATCCTGACCATTCTGTTTTTTTTGTAATGCCCCCTGCTCTCTGTTTGACTAGATTCCAAAATATAGTTGATTCCATTTACGATACTCAAGAGATAGAGAGGATAGGAAATTGGTGTCTGGCCTAAAAGAGCCGTACTGGGGGATTATTTGTATTCTGTTATCTGGGTACTTTATGGTTTTATTAACCAAAACAATATCGACAAGACTCAGATGGAAACAGAACTGAAATAATTGCCCAGAGACTCTTTCCTAGCATTTAAAGAGCCCTGGTGGCGCAGTAGTTAGAATGCAGTACTGCTGGCTAATTCTGCTGACTGCCAATTGCCATCAGTTCAGCGGTTCAAATCTCACCGGCTCAAGGTTGACTTAGCTTTCCATCCTTCCGAGGTCAGTAAAATGAGGACCCGGATTGTTGGGGGCAAACCGTAAACTGCAAACCGCTTAGAGAGCTCTAACATGGGTGGGCTTCAAAATTTTTAGCAATGGGTTTTCTGCCCGGTTGATGGGTGGGCGTGGCCATGGTGGGCGTGGCCTAGTCAGCCTCCTGCATCACGGTGTGGGGGGGCGTTTTGCCCTCCCGAGCTCTGGAGGCTTTCCTCAAGCCTCTGGGAGGGCGAAAATGGCCTCCCCAGGCTCTGGAGGGAAGTCAGAAATGGACCCGTTTCTGGCCTTCCCAAACTTCAGGGAGGCCCATTTTTTCCCCTCCCCGAGTTTCCGCGCATGCCCTGCACTTAACTGCAATCCAAAATGGGCCGCATGCAGGGGTGGGATTCAAATTTTTTAACAACCGGTTCTGTAGGCATGGCTTGGTGGTCATGCTATTGGCTGGGCATGGCCACCTCAACATCACTCACATCGAGGCACGCCTCTTCTCGCCTGGCTTCTCATGACTGTGGGGATGCTGCAACAGTCGTAAGTGTGAAACAGTGGTCATAAGTCACTTTTTTCAGTGCCATTGTAACTTTGAATGGTCACTCCACACAAGCAAAGTACCAGCAAAGGAGGGGAAAAAAACTCCAGAGACGTTCCTGAGACAGGAAGTCTAGTCCTGCCAAGAATGTAATAAGGGTTAACAGAGAGGCAGTTCTATAAGCAACACCAGAATGTTTCCTTCCTGCCTTCCTTACAGGACTAGGCCAGTAATTTCTTCTAACAATCGGTTCTCCGAACTGCTTAGAATATTAACAACCGGTTCTAGCGAATAGGTGCGAACTGGTAAAATCCCACCCCTGGCCGCATGGGGAGGGGAGGGGTGGGCGGGGCCAGCCTGGAGTGGGATTTGAGGGTCTCTGAACTGTGCAGAATCTTAGCTAGAGGATCTCTCAAACCATGTGAACCTCCAGCAGCCCACCCTTGGCTGTAAAGCACTGTGAAGCCGTATATAAGTCTTAAGTGCTATTGCTATCAAAACTAAAACTAAACTAAAGAATGGAGTGTGCTTCATGGTAGATTTATTGATAGCATTTTGATCCATCTGCAAAATTCATGGAATGGTGTTTCCCAGCTTTCACAGGTGTGTGGAATACAGTTCCCGAAATACCGATAGAAGAGAATATTTACAGCTCGGGGTTGAACTGTGGGATCCTTGGTGCTCTTTTTGCTTGGATGTTTTCTTGCAGATGTTTCATGGCTAAACTAGGTAGCATCATTAGTGCTACATTTCCTAGATTTCCAACAGTAGCTGTGCTGGCTATGGAATTCTGGGATTTGAAGTTTACACACCTGCTTCAGTGTTTTTCTCTTTCCCTCTCAGATTTGCTGACCGTGCCACCTGGATGGAAGAAAGGAGTGGAATTCGCCAAACAAGGTAATAGCAAAATCAAAGCCTCAATAGTGAAATGAAAATGAGGAGTGCTACAACTAAAGGAGTGCAAATCATCTCAAGGTTGAATTTTTTTTAATTTTTTTTTTTGCCAGAAGGGTTTCAATCTTGAAACTTTCTGGCCTGGTCTTCATTTCACTGTTTGAACGGTGTCCAGCACAGATCAGGTCAGAACAACCCTATTCATGACATTCATTTCTAATATTATTACATGTGTGACCAACCCCAAAATATTAGGGACCGTTAGCTGGAAAAAACAACAACACATAGCATGTGTCAGCATGAAAGCGGATTTATAAGTAGGTTCTACCTAAAGAAGTCCTAAAGATTTCTCCACCTAGGTTTCTTTAAAAAGAAAAAAAGAGTTCATATTTTTCTCCTTTTGCTTCTTCAGAGATCATGGCTTCCCCAGGACTGCTGAATTTGACCAATTTGCTGGGTGCGTTGGATACCTTTGAGCTGGAGGCCTCCAGTGACGAAGAAGGCAAAGAGAAGGCAGAGGAAGTGGAGAAGAGGAGGAAGAAAGGGAAGAATAAGGGAGCAAGGGAAGAAGAGATCCCTCCAGCAGAACCAGCCCCATTGCACAGAGTGAACAGCTTGGAGGAACTGGTGCTTAAGGTAAGGACGTGTCTGCATGCAGGTTTCACTTCACAGGTGTGCATAGTGATATGAGATGTAGCAGCCCAATGCCAGAAGCAGGAAGGAGACAAAGGTAGGTTATAGCGAGCTATAGAATTGAGAAACTGGAGTTCAGATATAAGGTGACTTGCGACTCCCAGCATCCTTAAGCTTTGGTCCAGCAAGATCTGGAAAACTGTAGAGCAAGAGTCTTCAAACTTAGCCAGTTTAAGACCTGTGGACTTCAGCTCCCAGAATTCCTGAACTAACATGACTGGAGGAGGAATTCTGGGAGTTTGAAATCCACACGTCTTAAAGCTGTCAAGTTTGAAGACCCCTGCTATAGAACAAAGGTCTCCAAACTTGGCAACTTTAAGACTTTGTGGACTTCAATGCCCAGAATGGCTGACTGAGGAGTTCTGGGACCTGAAATCCACAAGTCCTCAGTTGTCACGTATGTGGACCCTTGCTCTAGAGAAATGGGAAAAGTGAACCTGAGATGATGGATGTTGGGACCAGTTGGTTTTTCTGGGCTGGGATGGCCAAGATGGAGGTGCTGCTAAGAAGTAAAACTATTGGAGCCAACGGTTGGAGAGGTATTGGTTGTCTTCAAATATCAGGATAAATCATTGCCATTATGAAAAGATGCCTTTTCTTTTACTTGTCCTTTACCCAGCCTCTCAGTTTCAGAGGAGATTATTATTAGATTATTATATTGATGTGATTTTATTCTCCCTGGATTTTGGCCAATATCTCGAACTATTAACTCATCGTGATTCCAGTTTGTTTTGAAAGTCTTCTGAAACAAGCTAGCAGTATCAGCTAGGAAGCTTTTGATGGGTAGAAGCAAAGGGAATGTGTTTAAATGTTTGCATTTCATGAACCTCGCTATAAACCTAACATAGTTTGGAAATGCTGTGTTAGCTCTAGAAAACAGCTTGGGGGGATTCCATATTAACTGCTTTGGCCTGTCTCCCTTGTTCTCAGGAGGTGACACCCATCCCCGAATCAGCCCCACAGGCCACACCTGCCCCTGCCACGGCGCCCCCTAAAGAACAGTGGGCTATCCTGGTCGATGTAAGTTCCCCCGTGGACGATTTCTACAAGCGAATTCCTGATCCAGCCTTCAAGGTAAAACCACCAGTTGTCAACAGTTACATTAGCATATGCAGGGGAGGGGGAAACTCCTGGGACATAAATTTTGCCAAGAGTATGATTTTACTGATCGATCCATAGCATAGAAGAAGCAAAACCAATTCTAAAAGTTCCCACAGAAAGCCCAAAAGTGCCTTTTTTTCCCCAAGAGGCAACTGGACTTTCTTGGTTTTTTTCCGAAGCTGTTTGGCTTATCATCCAAGAAGTTTCTTCAGCTCTGACTGGATGGTGGGGAATGGAAGGATTTATATTCCTTGCAGACAGTTGGTCATTTCTTTCCTTTTAGAGAGTCACTGAGGCCACTTGGAGGTTCATCTGTCCTCAGGGTTGTCTGAATAGTGCAAATGGGTGTGGAGCCTTCTGGGAACTGTTGAAAGGACTGTGTCTGGAGATAGATGACTACTTAAGTGACCCTGAGGACAGAGATAAACTTCCAAGTAGCCCTAACGGCTCTCTAAAAGAATGCAAATGACCAACTGTCTGCAAGGAATGTAAATCCTTTCATTCCCTACCATCCATTCAGAGCTGAAGAAGCTTCTCGGATGAGAAGCGAAATGTCTTTAATGAAAAACAAGAAAGTCCAGTTGCCTCTTGAAAAAAAAAAAAAGGCACTTTTGGTACAACCATGATCTGGATGACTGAGAATCTCCATAGACATTTCCACAGACAGAGGCATGGGTAAAATTCCCCTTTTTTTCTCTCAAGGCCTCCCACTGTCCATTGTTCACCAACCCAACACTTTCTTTGTGTTTTGAGAAACAATCTTGTGCCTTTAAAAGAGTTCCCATTACGTGACCTCAAAGTGAAGGAACTTTCATGTGGCCCAGCAGGCTCGCCTCTCCCAGCTCTCCCGAAGAATTTCGTCCCCTCCCTTGCGGGATTACTGGAACCATTTGCACTTCAGTTTGAGATGCAGACAACACAGACTCATCCCCAACAGCCTGTGCCTGTCTTCAGCAGGGAAGGGACACAGGGCAGAAAACATCCTGCAGCCAACCCATTTTGCACTACGCAGGTGACCCTGAGGTAAAACCTCCAGGTGGCCTCAACAACTCTCTAAAAGAATGCAAATGACCAGGTGTCTGCAAGCAGTATAAATCCTTCCATTCCCCACCATCCAGTCAGAACTGAAGAAACTTCTTGGATGAGAAGCGAAATGTCTTCAAAGAAAGAAAAACCAAGGAAGTCCAGTTGCCTCTTGAAAAAAAAAAAAAGCACCTTTGGGACTCCCTTCTGTTTTGGTTGTCAAGCTGTGAGGAAAATGGCAGGCAGGGATAGAATCCGAATCAGTTTTGACACCAGTTCTGTTGGGCTGCTGGGAGTGGAGAGCTGCCTGTCGATAAATTAAATTTCTTCTCTCCTCCCCCTCCAGTGGCCTTTTGAACCTGACGTTTTCCAGAAACAGGCAATTCTCCACTTGGAGAAGCATGATTCAGTTTTTGTCGCCGCCCACACCTCCGCGGGAAAGACTGTCGTGGCCGAGTACGCCATTGCTCTGTCTCAGAAACACATGACACGGTGAGGATGTCCTTGTTTTCCTGTGTGGGTTTCGTGTCATGCTTTCAAATCATCTTCTTGATCCAAATGCATATTTTTTTTATTTTTCATTCTAGCATTTTGCCCACAAATTCAGGGTCCTCCGTTTTTTTTATTTTTATTTTTTTCAGATCAACTAAACTTGGTCTATTTGTTGCAGTAGGAATTGACTAACCAACTTTGTCACTTGAGCCTGACGCCATGGGCTGAGAGATCGCGATTGGCCCAAAATTACCCAGCCCGCTTCCACGCCCAAGATGGAACTAGAACTGACAGGCACCTAGTATCTAACCTGGCACCTTAACCATTAGACCAAACTCAAGCACCAGGCCCCAGATGGTGACCCATTTACCAAGCATCTTGGCCATAATTCCTGGCTCAAATATGGTCCTAAGTCGAAGACTATCTCTACTTAGAAGATTCTCTTCCTCCTGCATATATTATAAGTCAGAGGTCTCCAAACTTGGCAACTTTAAGGCTTGTGGACTTTGTTAGGGATATACACCCTAGCAGAACGTGCAACGGTAGTCAGGCAGGCAGGCAGATATGTGAGATAAACGTTGTTGTAGCTTACACTCAGTAAAACAGATACACTGTGCCAGTTAAATAGTTTTTTATTCCAGTAAGAGTTATAGCATAGTCAAACAGTCCATATATCATACACTTAGTTCAGTCCGTCCGGGGATTATCCATTAGCAAAGTCCAGTGTCGAAAAAGAGGTCAGTAAACTTACAAATAATCAGTCCAGTAATATATCTCTTTTTGCAGTAGAGATATGAAGAAAATCAAACCTCTTTTCTTCATTCAGCAATAGCAGGGAAAACACGCAGTTATCACCATCAATCCATCATTGTCAGCAATCCAGTAAAAGCCAGCAAACAGTAAGCTCTCTTGCTCCCTCTTATGGTGATTTTACAACCGCGCCCAAAATACATGGTCTGCATTTAAAGTGACACACACAATCATAGTCTATATATATTATTTTACCCAAACTAAGTTAGGTAACCATGTTATTCCTAACAGACTTCAACTCCCAAAGCTGGCTGGAGAATTCTGGGAAGCTGAAGTCCACAAGTCTTAAAGTTGCCAAGTTTGGAGACCCCTGTTATAAGTGTTCCCAACACAGTGTTTCTCAGCCTTAGAAATTTGAAGATGTGTGGATCAATATCTAGAATACTGGGAGTTGAAGTCCACTTGGGTTCAAATTGCCAAGGTTGAGAAACAGTGTTCACACACACACACACACACAGAGCGGCTCTTCAGATTATTTTAGAGTTCCAGGATCTTCCAAATGTCTCATTCTTTTTCCCTCTCGGCCTTTTTTTGCAGCACCATCTACACATCCCCAATCAAAGCACTTTCCAACCAGAAGTTTCGGGATTTCAAGAACACCTTTGGGGATGTTGGCTTGTTGACAGGAGATGTTCAGCTGCATCCAGACGCCTCCTGCCTCATCATGACAACTGAGATTCTCAGGTGAGGGCTAGGCCAAAGAGAGAAGGCTGTCCCTCAGGCAAGGGGCCGGGCAGGATGGCTGGATGGTACGATGAGGCATGAAAGTCTGTGGTGATTCTCCATCATCCAGGCCATGATTGTCCCAAAGATGTTTTTTTTTTCAACTGGACTTTCTTGTTTTTTTTCTTTTGAAGACGTTTCGCTTCTCATCCAAGAAGCTTCTTCAGCTCTGACAGGATTTTGGGAATGGAAGGATTTATACTCTTTGCAGACAGCTGGACATTTCCATCCTTTTAGAGGATTGTTGAGGCCACTTGGAGGTTTATCTGTGTCCTCAGGGTCACCTGAGTAGTGCAGATGGTTCCTGTAGTCTGCAATTTTTCTGGAAATCTGTTCAAACTCCTACACCATTCGAGGGTTTTTCATCCCAAAGTGCACAGTTAAAAGTCTATGGAGATTCTTAGTCATCCAGGTCATTTTTGTCCCAAAGGTGCTTTTTCAAGAGGCAATTGTCAGCCTGATGTCATCTGTGGGCTACCATTCAGGGGGCGGTGTTGAGGTAATTCCCCGTTAGGAGAATGAGTGCATACAGGGAGACGTATTTGAGAGGAGTGTTTGAATAATACACACACACAGCACACAGATACACTGTACAGTAAATGTAGGTTTTTACTTCCAGAAAGGTTTAAGCAAAGTCCAAAATAAGCAATCCAAAATCATTCACAAGTTAAATCAGTCAGTTTTCAATCCAGGGATAATCCAAATATCAAATTCCAGTGTCAAAAACAGTTCAGTATCAGACTTACATTAAATCCAATAATATCAGTCAATTAGAAGAAATGGAGCAACGGCAATACTTTCCAACAGAAGGAAACAGAGACTTACTCACACTCTCTTTTGAGACTCTGACTAAACAAACCAGGTTTCTGGCTCCATCTTATGGCCGTTTGAAAAACCACACCCAACTACAGTTTTGCATTTTCTTAAAGATATAGTACTAAAATGTCTATCCTGGCTTATATATTTCTAACCCAAATACCTGTTAGGTGACTTATATTCCTAACAGGCGGGCAGGCTGTGGACCTTGCTACGAAACCCTATGACTCCCGATCATGCAAGCTGCCGGCCGTAGACATTGCTTTGAAGCCGTGTGACTCCCGATCATTTAGCTGCTGCAAGCCTGCAGGTGTAACTCAAGCGATGACAGAAAAGCTGAGAGGGAAATCGCATAGGGCCGACAACTGGGGGTGAGCTCCTCTTGGGAAGACTAACTGAACCTGACAGCAATTAGACTTCCTTGTGGTATTTTTTTGGAGATGCATGAATTTAGGAGCTTCCACCTTTATTCAGATGTGTTTCCTAAGCAGTTTCGATGGTTGGACCCAGATATTATAAGAAAGCAATGTTGTACAGTTAAACGATTCCAAATGTCAACTTCAGAATCAGTATGGTGAAGTTTCAGAAGATTCTCACAACCATCAGGGAGTATGTACTTCTACGTCTCCCTAATGTACCTCAAGGTTAGTAAAAGCTGAATACAGGTAGTCCCTGACTTATAACAGTTCGTTTAATGACCATTCAAAGTTACAAAAACACTGAAAAGAGTGACTGGTAGCCGTTTTCACACTTATGACTGTTATAGCATCCCCATGGTCATGTGATCAAAATGTGGATGCTTGGCAACCGACTCATACTTATGACGGCTGCCGCATCCCGAGATCAGCAGACGGTCGTTTGCATCCTTTTAGAGGGTCGTTGAGGCCACTTGGAGGTTTATCTGTGTCCTCGGGGTCACCTGAGTTGTGCAAATGGTTCCTGTATCCTGCAATTTTTTTTCCTCTGGAAATTCAATTGTCTGCAAGGTGTACAAATGACCAGTGTCTGCAGTGAATATAAATCCTTCCATTCCCCACTATCCTGTCAGAGCTGAAGAAGCTTCTTGGATGAGAAGCGAAACGTCTTGAAAAGGAAAAACAAGAAAACCCAGTTGCCTCCTGAAAAATCTCTACAGACTTTCTGCAGCTGTATTTGCCAGTTCTGTTTTCTTTTGAAGGCAGGACACATATCAGCCAGAACTGACCTTTTCTAATTCAGGTGCCTTTCTCAAATCGAAATCCCTTCATACTTTAATAATGAAGCAGGGCCAAACTGACAACCCAAATCTTTTTAGCTGTTGTAGAGCGATAATGCTGTCGTAGAAATGCCATTTTCTTTTTTCTTATTTGCAAAGGTCTATGCTCTATAATGGCTCCGATGTCCTCAGAGACCTAGAGTGGGCGATCTTCGATGAAGTGCATTACATTAATGATTCTGAGGTAAGGGGGGGGGTGGGGAAACCAAGAATGAAAACAACGGACGAAATCAGGCCCTGAGCAGTCCTGAGGTATTTAGTTTGGGTTGGTGGAAACTCACGGGCTTCTAGAATGTTCTTCAAATGGTCTTCAACCAGCTGCCCCCTTGCTGTTTCTCAATACTTGACTTACAACACTTCATTTAGTGACCGTTTGAAGTTACAACGGCCCTGAAAAAAAATTGACATGACCCTTTTTTCACACTTACGGCCTTTGTAGCATTCCCCCCCTGCCCCGGATCGTGTGATCAAAATTCAGGCGCGTGGCAAATGGTTCGTGCTTTTGACGGTTGCTGTATTGCAAGGTCACATGATCCCCTTTGGCGACCTTCCGACAAGCGAAGTCAATAGGGAAGCCAGATTCACTTAGCAACCTACCGTTTGCAGTGATTCTCTTAACAACGGTGGCCAGAAAGGTTGTAAAACGGAGCAAAGCTCACTCAACAACAAATGTTTTGCTTAACAGAAATGTTTGGCTCAATTGTGGTCGTAAGTCGAGGACTGCCTGTCAGCGTTCCAAGTAATGCACCCCTAGAAAGCAGAACTCTGAGGCAGACAAATTCCTCAAAGAACAATTTATCGGATGCATCATATTGGCACAACTGGTGGAAGACGACTCTGAAAGTTCCCGCAGCTTTCCCCTAATTAAAAAATAAAAATTGCCCCTTTCCCCCAAGTCACTGGTCACACTGTCCAATCAAGGTGCTGGCCGGTTGCTTGGTTACTTGACTCCTCCTCCGGCCAGCCACCTGTGAGAATGTCCTTGATTCCCACAGGAAAGCTTTATTCTTTTGGCTACAAAATCCCACCTAGCTATTTCCCCCCCTTCCCACCGTTGTGTGGCAACCCTGAAGCCTCCAAGATGGCCCCAGCCAGGTTCACTTCAGGGTTGACCCTGCCTATATAAAAGGGGAAATACTTGTGTCCTTCGTTGCTCTGTATAAACGTGACAGAGAATGTACGGGTCAAAGGCCCATTCTTTTGATATGTCCCTTATTTATGGAAGGACAATGTCTTAAGTGCTCCTTGGTTAGGACTTTACATTGTCCCTTCGTTCCTTTTATTGGACCACAACGGAAAGACAGTAGACCTCCTTCTTCACATGCTCAGGGGCATTCCTCTCTTTCTTTTCTCCCCTCAGCGTGGTGTGGTTTGGGAAGAGGTCCTCATCATGTTGCCGGACCACGTAAACATAATTTTGCTGAGTGCTACCGTCCCCAACACCCTGGAGTTTGCTGACTGGATTGGGTGAGCATCCAAAGTCCCGCAGCTTCTAAGGCCATGATGGCAAACCTATGGCACGCATGCCAGAAGTGGAACGCAGAGCCATTACTGTCGGCACGCAAGCCCTCACCCAGAGCAGGCCTACTGTGCATGCATGCGCGCCACCTGCCCGCCAGCTGATTGCCGGGTATCTGGTGCGCATGCTCAGGGGCAGGGGTGGGTGGGAGATGCCGCACACGCACAAGAGTGTGCGTGGGGTCATGCAGGGGCGGGGGTCATGCGCGAGTGCTGGCACACGAGCGCAAGCACAATTATCGGCACAGGAGCCCCAAAAAGGTTAGCCACCACTGTTCTAAGGTCTCATAAATGTTTTTGAATACTTCAGTGACTCCCTTCCTCTTGTGGGTTTTGATTATGGAAGGAGAACATCTTTTTGTTTGTTTGTCAAGTTTTATTTTTTAAAAAACATACATCAATAATCATTTCGTGGACAGTGTGGCATCTTGTGTGTCATTCATTTTGATACAAAAGTAATATTAATACAATGAGAATGACTACGTTAATCAGACTTGCATGGTCTAATGTTGCTGTGCATATCTGTTATCAGCGCACAATCCTTCATTTTTCAATTATTCAATGTTTGCTACCACATTCAAATAATAATCACATTATTTTTGAGCATACCTAATCACATCCTTCCAAGAGGATGAGAGATGATGGATAGGAAGGATTTTTCCTTTAAAAAAATCCCCACAAGATTGGCTGTACTAAAAACTAGAATAGATTAAAAAGTTTAGAAATAGAGGGAATATTGTCATACGTACTTTTTACACAACACATTTAAAGTTAATATTAGAGGTTAAGATCAGAGTTTGAAATGAGAACGTCTAGAAACCTTAACACGGCTCCCAGTGTAAGCCAGAAGTCGGCAATATAGAGATAGTCTTCAATTTAACAGTTCCATTAGTGACCGTTCAAAGTTACAACGGCACTGAAAAAAAGTGACTTACGACTGCTTTTCACAGTTACTACCTTTGCGGCATCCCCATGATCATGTGATCAAAATTCCGATGCTTGGCCACTGGGTTCACGTTTATGACCGTCGCTGTGTCCCAGAGTCACCTGATCCCTTTTTTGCGGCCTTCACTTAACAACCAGGCTACTGATTCACTTAACAACCGGGCTGCTGACACATCAACTGCAGTGATTCACTTAACAAGTGAGGCAAGAAAGGTCATAAAATGGGGGGAAACTCGCTTAACCAACGTTTCGCTCAACAACAGAAACGTTGGGATCAATAGGCGGTCATAAGTCGAGGACTACCTGCAGTCTTTGTGGATCAAAGCTCTCCTGATGTCCATACCATGGAGTCTTTGGGGGAGGCCATCCGTTAAATTCAGAATTAAAAATAGGCCTCAAATCTTGTGGGACTGCAGTTTCCCAGGGACACAGAGATCACCTTTTGTGACTTCCTGACTAGCAAAATCAATGGAAAAGCCAGATTCACTTAACAACCGTGTTGCAAACTTAACCATTGCAGTGATTCACGTAACTCTGGCCAAGGGTGGTTATAAAGCGGAGCAAAACTCCCTTGACAACAGTTTCAAGGAATTTGGGGTTCAATTGTGGTCATGGGAGCTGTGGTGGCCCAGTGGTTAGAATGCAGTACTGCAGGCTACTTCTGCTGACTTCCGGCAATTCGAGTCTCCCTGGCTCTCCCAAGGTTGACTCAGTCCTCCCTCCTTCCAAGGTCATTAAAATGAGGATCCAGATTGTTGGGGGCAATGTGCCAATTCTTATCAACCACTTCGGGTTGTAAAGCACTGTGAAGGGGCATATAAGTCTAAGTACTGTTGCTATACATCTCGTTGTATGTTCTCTGAACAGCACGGTTTTGGAGAAGGGAGGGAAGAGCTCACCAAAATAACCCTGTTTGTGGGATTCCTGCTTTTGACAGGCGAATCAAACGGAAGAAGATTTATGTGATCAGCACACTGAAGCGCCCTGTTCCACTGGAGCATTATCTGTACACTGGAAATAGCCAGAAGACGCAGAACGAGCTTTTCCTCCTGGTGGATTCCCGCGGGACGTTCCTTACGAAGGGGTAAGCTCAGGATCGACAAGAGGATCCCTTATAATACCTTCCAGGCCAACTTCTCCTTCTCTATTTCCATGAGAATTAAAGCTACCTTTGGCAATGATTTTTTAAAAAGCCACTATGAAATGGTCGAAACGTTACTGAGTTTTAATCATGGGTTTATAACCTGCCTCAAACAAACATCCTTTCCCACAGCAGGCAAAAGCATCCGTATGTATCCCAGAACATATCTGGGCAACCTTTTTATATCTCACGAACAAAGGCAGATATACCTATCCCAGGATAATGTTGCAGGATCCAATCTGAGTCAGTCACCGGGGCCAAAGATTTAGTCTTCCAAGCTTTCAGACTTGTGCCGGAACACATGCAACAACCAGTGACTTAACAACCAGCCATCAAAACCCCAATCACCATCTGAAAAGCCACACACAACTATAGGCACCACATATACGTATATGTATATATACATGTAGGGGGCATGCATAAGCGCACCAACGTGCCTACCGTCCCCGTCCTATTGTTTCTTATTCCTTTTTCTTATTTGTATCCATTTCATGTATTCATAACTATGTTTATACTTATACCTGTTATAATCCCTTGACAAAATTAATTAATTAATTAAATAAATACATACATACATACATACATACATACTATGCATGGAATAGCCCAAAGCACACATTCTGGCAGGAGAGAAGTGCTGTCAGACCCACCTCAGCTTGAACCTCTAAGTAAGAAAGATCCTTAACGCCATGTATTGATAAAGGTAGTTTACTAGAAGCAGGGGTGGGATTCTACAGGTTTGCACCTATTCGCTAGAACCGGTTGTTAACATTCTAAGCAGTTCGGAGAACCAGTTGTTTGACGAAATTACTGGCCTAGTCCTGTAAGGAAGGCAGGAAGGAAACATTCTGGTGTTGCTTACAGAAACTGCCTCTCTGTTAACCCTTATTACATTCTTGGCAGGACTAGACTTCCTGTCTCAGGAACTTCTCTGGAGTTATTTTTCCCTCCTTTGCTGGTACTTTGCTTGTGTGGAGTGACCATTCAAAGTTACAATGGCACTGAAAAAAGTGACTTATGACCATTTTTCACACTTACGACCGTTGCAGCATCTCCACAGTCATGAGAGGCCAGGCGAGGAGATGCGTGCCTCGATGTGAGTGATATTGAGTTGGCCACGCCCAGTCAGTCACATGACCACCAAGCCACACCCACCAACTTGGCCACGCCCAGAGAACCAGTTGTTAAAATATTTGAATCCCACCCCTGACTAGAAGTCAAGTGAATTGCTGTAAGGCATAGCCAGTATTGAGAAATTGTGTGCCAAAATACCCAAGTCTGACTTTTCCCACAACCTTAGTTGGTTGTGTTGCTTTCGTGCCACGCCCTGGGTCATCACAGATTCTTTTTCTATCTAGTTGAATCGGAAGTGAGGAATTCAAGGGTGTCAGGTCAAGATTATTATTTTTTTGCAGCATAGGAAAAAAATATGCCACCTAGACATTCTGTATTATAATGTAATAAAGGTAAAGGTGCCCCTCGCACATATGTGCTAATTGACCCGACTCTAGGGGGCGGTGCTCATCTCCGTGTCAAAGCTGAAGAGCCAGCGCTGTCCAAAGAAGTCTCCATGGTTCAGCATGACTAAACGCCGAAGGCGCATGGAATGCTGTTGCCTTCCCACCAAAGTGGTCCCTATTTTTCTACTTGCATTTTTTTACATGCTTTCAAACTGCTAGGTTGGCAGAAACTGGGACAAGTAATGGGAGCTCACTCCATTATGCGGCGCTAGGGATTCGAACCGCCAAACTGTTAGTAACACGGTTGTTAAGTGAATCTGGCTTCCCCATGGACTTAGCTTGTCTGAAGGTCGCAAAAAACGACTCATGTGACCGTGGGTCATTGCAGTCGTCATAAATATGAGTCAGTTTGACGAGTGTCTGAATTTTGATCACATGACCATGGGGATAACTGCAATGGTGGTATGTGTGATAAACGGTCATAAGTCACTCTTTTCAGTGCTATTGTAACTTCAAACTGCCATTAAACAAACTGTGGTTTAAGTCCAGGACTATCGGTTATGGGTAGCATGGAATAAACTTGTAATACTCTTGAACCCTATCCTGGCTCCTGAGAGAATGTCCCAGGGACCCAGACTTCTCCAGCCTTGTTCCTCAAATGGTTGGATCACTCCCATGTTCCCCTGGTCTGGAATGGGATAAACGGCCAACTTGCTGCAGCCAATTCACCGCTGGCAATATACAACTGTGATGACCCAGGGCATGGCACAAAAGCAACAAAGTCACAAAAGTAGATAAAGTCCCTTTAATTCCTCCAACTTGGCCCCCAATGTCCAGTTACCATCGGCTGGAGAAAAAACTCTCCCAAGAACAGTTTTTGAAGGGAAGAAATTCAGTCCGAACCCAAAGTACGTCTAAATTATAAATAAAAACCAATACAAACCACGCTGCAGCAATTAACGAGACAGGGCAGGATAAAGAATTGCAGACTTCCAAAAGATAACGAAACGCACATAGTTGGGAGGACGCCAGAACCCAGATAAGATGTGACAAACAAAGATAATGCACGCTTTGCTTCCAGCAAGGTGCTGTGTGCAAACACCCTTTATATCCTGTTTTCCCAGCTGCAGCCAATGAAGGGAATCAGGGCCTCTTTCTCCCCTGTAACTCAGCATAGGAAAAAAAATATGCCACCTAGGCATTCTGTATTATAATGTAATAAAGGTAAAGGTGCCCCTCGCACATATGTGCTAATTGACCCGACTCTAGGGGCGGTGCTCATCTCCGTGTCAAAGCTGAAGAGCCAGCGCTGTCCAAAGAAGTCTCTATGGTCATATGTTCAGCATGACTAAACGCCGAAGGCGCATGGAATGCTGTTGCCTTCCCACCAAAGTGGTCCTTATTTTTCTACTTGCATTTTTTTACATGCTTTCGAACTGCTAGGTTGGCAGAAACTGGGACAAGTAATGGGAGCTCACTCCATTATGCGGCGCTAGGGATTCGAACCGCCAAACTGCCGACTTTTCTGATCGACAAGCTCAGCGTCTTAACCGCTGAGCCACCACATCCCTCTTATTACATTATAATGCAATAACTTTCCTTTAAGGTGTTGTCTTCCTCTGGTGCCCTTCCAGGTATTATGACGCTGTAGATGCCAAAAAGGACCGAACTAGCAAACACTCCCAGACCTTTGGGGCCAAACAGCCAATGCACGCCGGAGCCGGGCCGGGCCAGGTGGGCTGAATTAAGCTTTATAGGAGTAGGAGTTTGTACCAGTGGACAAAATATGAATCTTTCCCTTTCCTGACACTAAAAAGAGTCAGTTAAAATAACGTCCCACGGGATGGATCCAGATGTTTGGATGTCTCCCCATGCTCTCCTTTGTTGGGTGCATTACATTGCGTTGTGGTTCACCGGCAGCCGGTGCAGACAGCAGCAGTGAGGAAGAAAGGGGACCAGTCGGGGAGTCTGGAGTGGACTTGAATGAGGGCCCTGCATCCGATGCAGGGACGGGGCCAGGACCATCTGGGAGTGGGGTGCTGCCTTTGGAGCCTTCGGAGTCTGGCAGCAGTGAAGCAGAGGACCCAGGGGAGCCTGTTCCCAGTGTGTGTGTGCGCAGAGCTGCTAGAAGGCAAGAGCAGCTGAAACAGAAGGGGCGACTCAGGAGTAAGGCTAGGAGGTGATTGCCCCTCCCATAAGGGATAAAAGTCAGACCTCAATGACAAAACCTTTGCAGGAAGCAAAGTAGTTCGATAGATTCAGAGTCCTCTTTGAAGCTCTGGTTGGTTTTCTGGTACTTCGGTTGGTTTCTGTTATAATTGGAGACTTCTGTTTTGGGCAGCATTCCACAGCACTGAAAGGCGTGGGCTTATCTTGGGGAACTGTTTTATAATTAGTTCTGGCTGGGAATGAAAGTAATTCCCAGCATTGCAATAAAATAGGTTTTGTTGTTAAAACAAGTTTGTGTTTAAGTACGTTTGACGAAGCCTGGGTCAGAACACATTGAAAGAGAAGAAGTCGGGGAGTGTGGGGGTGGGGGGGAGGATCTAGTCCTGGAGCAAACATCTGGAATTTCCGCAGGACAAGAACATCTGGCTCTCCCTCATTGACATGCTCCGCAAGAAGGACCATCTGCCGGTGGTGGCCTTCACGTTCTCTCGCAATCGCTGTGACGAAAACGCCTCCATGCTGACCACCGTCGACCTGACCACCACGACGGAGAAAAGCGAGATCCATGTCTTCTTCCAGAAGTGCATCTCCCGACTGAAGGGAACCGATCGGCAGCTGCCTCAGGTGAGAGGAAAAAGAAAAGGCTACCAGGGAGGGGGGTGCGGTGGGTCACCTTGGTAGCATAGCCAGAATGGGAGTTGAGACTCGGGACTTCAGTGGTTGCCAAGAGGAAGAAGGACGGAAGTCAAGGAGCCCTTAACGGTGGAGGATCACTCTGGAGGTGCTTGACGGACCAGTAGCAGACCCCCACCTCACCCCATGCACATCCTGTTTCTTCCCTCCCCATCTTTATACCATCTTTTTTACCATACTTTTAATCATAATGCATACTACTACACTAGTATGTATATATGTATGTGTTTTATTGCTTTTGACCTTGTAATCTGCCCAGAGTCGCCCTGCAGTAAGATGGGTGGCAAATAAATTTAAATGGATAGGATAGCATGGGGGAGGGGAGAGAGAGAGAGAGAGACTGTGTGTGTGATAAGTAGGATAGATATAGACAGATAGATATAATGTAGAAGTAGATAGATAGATGGGTGGGTGAGTGGGTGGGAGGATGGGAGGGAGGGATAGTATAGGATGGGATAGGATAGATAAGGTAGGATAGATGGATAGGATAAGATAGATAAGGTAGGATAAATAAGGTAGGATAGATGGATGGATAGGAAAGGATAGGATAGATAAGGTAGGATAAGTAAGGTTGGATAGATGGATGGATAGGAAAGGATAGGATAGATAAGGTAGGATACATAAGATAGGGTAGATGGAGGGATGGCATAGGATAGGATAGGATAGATAAGATGGATGGATGGAAAGGTAGGTGGGATGATGGGAAATGTAGGAAGTCTTCTCTAGCACCAGTCCTAGATTTTAGGATAAAATTAATTTTAATTAAGTTGGACGACATTGTTACTAAAAAAACTTCATTTATGGGATTTTTTTCCCCCTCAGGTTCTTCACATGATCGACCTTTTAAAACGTGGAATTGGAGTGCACCACAGTGGCATCCTGCCCATCCTCAAGGAGGTAGTGGAGATGCTTTTCAGCAAAGGCCTTGTCAAGGTAGGTGTAGGAGTTGACCAGGCTGAGATCGTTGAGGCAAGCGGTGGAGGGGGTCAAACGCATCATCAGTTTGGAGTCTCTATGCCCCCCTAAGAGACTTAAGTCCAGCTCCCCCTTGACTCTTAATCTGGCGCCAATTTGCCTCAACCATTAGTAGATCAGGTTCTTCTATACATGTAGTCCTCGACTTGCGACCATAATTGAGCTCAAAATTTCTGTTGCTAAGCGAGATATTTTTTAAGTGAATTTTGCTCCATTTTGTGACCTTTCTTGCCACAGTTGTTAAGTGAATCGCCGCAGTTGTTAAGTTAGTAACACGGTTGTTAAGTGAATCTGGCTTCCCCATGGACTTAGCTTGTCTGAAGGTTGCAAAAAACGACTCATGTGACCGTGGGTCATTGCAGTCATCATAAATATGAGTCAGTTTGACGAGTGTCTGAATTTTGATCACATGACCATGGGGATAACTGCAATGGTGGTATGTGTGATAAACGGTCATAAGTCACTCTTTTCAGTGCTATTGTAACTTCAAACTGCCATTAAACGAACTGTGGTTTAAGTCCAGGACTATCGGTTATGGGTAGCATGGAATAAACTTGTAATACTCTTGAACCCTATCCTGGCTCCTGAGAGAATGTCCCAGGGACCCAGACTTCTCCAGCCTTGTTCCTCAAATGGTTGGATCACTCCCATGTTCCCCTGGTCTGGAATGGGATAAACGGCCAACTTGCCGCAGCCAATTCACCGCTGGCAATGTACAACTGTGATGACCCAGGGCATGGCACAAAAGCAACAAAGTCACAAAAGTAGATAAAGTCCCTTTAATTCCTCCAACTTGGCCCCCAATGTCCAGTTACCATCGGCTGGAGAAAAAACTCTCCCAAGAACAGTTTTTGAAGGGAAGAAATTCAGTCCGAACCCAAAGTACGTCTAAATTATAAATAAAAACCAATACAAACCACGCTGCAGCAATTAACGAGACAGGGCAGGATAAAGAATTGCAGACTTCCAAAAGATAACGAAACACACATAGTTGGGAGGACGCCAGAACCCAGATAAGATGTGAAAAACAAAGATAATGCACGCTTTGCTTCCAGCAAGGTGCTGTGTGCAAACACCCTTTATATCCTGTTTTCCCAGCTGCAGCCAATGAAGGGAATCAGGGCCTCTTTCTCCCCTGTAACCCACGTTGCTCCCTTATCCGTTCCTCCCTGCGTCCCCTCAGATGAAGAGGGGGTGGGCCTGGGTCTTCCTCTGAATGACAAGCCGGACTGTGTCCTTCCTCAGTTTCCTCCACAGCCACCGGAGCCATACTCCCACTCTCTGTCAGCTGTTCGACCTCCCCCTCGGAATCAGATTCCAACAGGGGCATGACAGCAACAGGAAAACTTGCTACAGGACAATTCAACCGTTTTATTTAATTATTTAAAATAATTTTTTAATTTTTTTGTCATTCACATTTTTGCCAGGATTCCAGCAATCACTCTAATTAAATCATGATTCTCGAGCCAAACTTCAAAAAACTTCAAAGGATACATTAGAGGCGACATACTGACACTGCCCTGTATGAAGCCAACTCTGGCATACGTAATTTACAGTCCCCTGTGACCCTGTTTCCCTCCCCCTCCCCCCTGGGTGTCTCATAAACCAGATTTTCCAATTGAGCACGTTCACAGGCTGGGTGTCATCATTCACGTTCTCCAATTAAAGATTTTCGTGGGCAAAAGCTCTGGTGTTTTAGGTACAATCTTTTAAAGATAAGAGTTGGAATGTACTTTTACTTTCAAACTGCTGCACTGCTCTTCCAGATTTCCTTCCTTTCCCCCCATTTTTTTATGGCAACTACTAAAACAGGCATAGGAATGTTTTATGAGTTGACAATTTCATTCTGTCCCTCGTTTTGTCTCCTTTCTTTAACGATTCTCTTCCACGATTTCTTCGATATGGTGTCAGTTTTGTCCCTAGACTCCTCAGTCGTCACTGGGCTGGAGGATTATAGGAGATGAAATACGTATAATTCTCTGGAAAGGACAGGTAGTCCTCAACTTACAATAGTTCACTTAGTGACCGTTCAAAGTTAGAACTGCACTGAACAAAGTAACTTACGATCGTTTTTCACGGTTACAACATTTCCAGCATCCCCATGGTCACCATGATCAAAACTCAGGCGCTTGGCAACTGCTTCATATTTGTGACCGTTGTTGTGTCCCAAGGTCATGTGATTTCCCCATTTGCAACCTTCTGACAAGCAAAGTCAATGGGGAAGCCAGATACACTTAATGACTGGGTTACTAAATTCACTTAACAACTGAGGCACGAAAGGTCATAAAATGGGGCTAAAATTCCCTTCACAAATGTCTCACTTAGCAACAGCCATTTTGGGCTCAATTGTTGTCATAAGTCGAGGAATATATCAGTCAGAGGAAAGCTGCTTCCAAGCCATTCTAGCTTATTGCCAAGAAAAGCAGGTGGAATCTAAACATTTTTGTTGGCTATAATTCTTGAGGGCTATGATAGGGACTATATATCTATACCTCTTCCGCTTGGGCTGGGGGTTGGACTAGATTACCTATAAGGTCCCTTCCAACTCTAATTATCTGTTATAGAGTTTTGCATGTCTTGACAGCAGCAAGGATTGTATTTACACAATATTGGAAAAATGAGAACACTCCATCAGATGAGAACGTAGTAATTCGGAAAATATTAGACTGTGCAGAGATGGATAGATTGACATTAAAAATAAAAGACAAGACACAGAATATCATTTAACATGGAATAGATTTTACAAGTGGTTGGAGATAAGAGGTAGAAATTAGCTGAAGAAAGATTATTGCTATGTATGAACTAAATATAAAGATGGTTTATAATTATAAATATGTCAATATAGCCAACAGAATTACAAATAAGCTAATATAAAGAGAAATCTAGTTAAAACTATTCTGTTACGCTATTACTATTGCTATTAGTATATATATATTAATATTCCTTTTTGTTCTTTTCTTTGTTTTTCTGTAAACGATATGCCCTGACAATAACACTGTATCCAAAATGTTTATGAATAATAAAAAAAGTAAAAAGCAGGTGGAATCTCCCCATCTCTCTCCTTCCCTTCTGCTTCTAGATCCTCTTCGCCACAGAGACTTTCGCCATGGGGGTGAACATGCCAGCAAGGACTGTGGTTTTCAATTCAGTCCGTAAACACGACGGTGCTAATTTCCGGGACTTGGTACCAGGTAGGTATGGAGAGGAGCATATTTCATGGTACCCCCTCTTTTTCTTTTTTTTTTTTTTACAAGGGGGGGTGTTTATAAGTAGAATGGCCAGATGTTCCACAGACAAAACATCTGTCTGGCCTTCTCTTGCCCATCATCTCCCACTTCCTACCTCCAGCTTTTCCCCTTGGCTAGCTGTTTATCGTGTCACTGTTCCCGCTGGCTGCCGTGAAGGCTTTAAAGATGGCACCTCCCACAGAGGTACCCTAGAGCAGTGGCCCCCAACCTTTTTTGTGCCACGGCCCGGTACCGGCATCACAAAATGATCCGCGGCCCGGTACCAGCATCAGCACACATGGCAAGGCGAGCCGAGCGACCGGCCAGCCAGCCGTCCCCCGCTTCTCCTCGCCACCTTCAACTCCTCCTTTGTACCTTTGTCGATGGGCTTCGGGACGGTTGCTCAGCTCGCCTTGCCTTGGGTGCTGAAAGAATCCTCGCGCCTTAGTTTTGTTCGAAGCCGCCCCCCCCTTCGATGAAACTAAGGCACGAGGATTCCTTCAGGACCCAAACGCCGCTTTCCAACCGGAATAGCTCACCCGGAAGCACTTTCTCATCAAAACAAGATGGCGGCGCCCAGCAAACCGGCAGCCCGGTAGAAAATGTTCCACGGACTGGTACCGGTCCGGGGACCGGTGGTTGGGGACCCCTGCCCTAGAGCAAGGGTGTCAAACTCGATTTCATTGAGTTTGGGCTGTGGTTGACCTCGTGGGGAGGGCTGGGGGGGGGCTGGGGGCATGACCAGTGGAGGCATGGCCAGCTCAACATCACTCGTGTTGGGGGCGCCTGTGGCGGCCCGCCCGAGCACTCTGCCAGTGATAACGGGCTCCCGAGCTCCATTTCCGGCTGCGACGGCCTCCTGCAACCCTCTGCCAGTGAAAATGGAGTTTTCTTTTTCACTAGCAGAGCCACTGAGAGTTGGTCCTTTGCTGTTTCCAGGGCGGCTCCATGGGCCAGATCTAAACACTCTGTGGGCCTTGAGTTTGACACCTAGAGCTATTGGGGGTTTTTTTGTAGGCGAAAAGTTAGCAAGCCGATTTATCTCAACTGTTTATGATATTTGAGGTGGGGGGCAGTTTGAGACTGGGAACTATATACAGCAACCTGGTTATATGGCTATGCTGGTCTCTTCTTCAAGGGAAAGCAAAAGCGGACTATCATTTTTAACTGTGGAGCCCTGTATGTCAAGAGTCTAAAGCAATGTTTCTTAACCTTAACCACTTTAAGATGCCTGGACTTCAACTCCCAGAATTCTCAGCCAGGAATTCTGGGAGTTGAAGTCCACAAGTCTTAAAGTTGCCAAGGTTGGACACCCTGGTCTAAAGCAATGTTACTTAACCTTAACCACTTTAAGATGCCTGGACTTCAACTCCCAGAATTCCCTAGCCAGCATGCCAAAATTCTGGGATTTAAAGCAGTGATGGCGAACCTTTTTGTTGTGGTGTGCCGAATTGCGTGTGCGATAGCGCGTGTGCCGGCACCCACAATGCAATGCGCCCCCCCCAGCGCATGTGCACGCAACACCCTTGCCCTGCCCCGCCCCCTTACCTGCACCGCGCATGCGTGTGCCTCCCAGCTGATTTTCAGCCCATTTGACGCCATTTTCGCCCTCCCGGAGGCTTGAGGGAAGCCTCTGCAGCCTCGGGAGGCTGAAAAACGGGCCTGTTTCAGCACTTTTGATATTTCCGGAAGGCCTCCCGAGGCTGCAGAGGCTTCCCTCAAGTCTCCGGGAGGGTGAAGATGGCCTCAAATGGGCTGAAAATCAGCTAAAGAGGTGTGCGCATGCGCAGTGCAGGTAACTTTGGCTGGGGCTCACGTGCTCGCACAAATGGCTCTGTGTGCCACCCATGGCACATATGCCATAGGTTCGCCACCACAGATTTGGGCATCTTAAAAGTGGCCAAGGATGAGAAACAGTGGGCTAAAAGGATCAAATTCTAGCGAAGTGCAGCTAGTCCTTGACTTGCGACCACAGTTGAGCCCAAATTTTTTTCTTGCTAAGCAAAACCTCTATTAAGTGAATTTTACCCCATTTGTACAACCTTTCTTGCCACGGTTATTAAGGGAACTGCTGCAGTTAAGTTAGTGACACACGGTCGTTAAGTGAATTTGGCTTCCCCATTCACTCTGCTTGACAGAAGATCACAAAAAGAGGATCGCATGATCCCAGGATACTGCATCTGTCATAAATATGAATCAGTTGCGAAGTGTCTGAATTTCGATCACATGAGCGTGGGGGTCTTGCAACAGCCATAAGTCTGAAAAGCAGTCATAACTTTTTTCAGTGCCGTTGTCACTTTGAACAGTCGCTAAATGAGCTTTTGTGAGTTGAGGACTACCTGTATATAGAGATGAGGTTTCGTCTGCCAGTCTTGCTGAGGTAAAAATGAAACTAGGGTTGTTTCTCCCTCTGGATATCTATCCCTTACTTGATGGCAAGAGTGGTTAACACCACATATATCTTTCTTTCCTCCACATCCTAATAGCCGAATACATCCAGATGGCAGGCCGGGCTGGGCGTCGAGGTCTCGACACCACTGGAATGGTGATTATTCTGTGCAAAAACCAAGTGCCTGAAATGTCCGACCTTCACCGCATGATGTTGGTGAGTGATTGGTGTGTGTTTGTTTAGCTTAAATTGCAACATGAAGCAACTGCAGTTGCTTAAGCTGTAAACGAATCCATCTTAACAGAATAACAGAGTTGAAAGGGACCTTGCAGGTCATCTAGTCCAATCCCCCTACCCCAGAGGTCTCATTCTCGCGGCCCGCGGGCCAATTGAGGCCTGCAGGACGATATCCTGTGGCCCCCACCATGATATGAAAGTATAATATTAGTGCGTTCTCCATGCGTCGCTAGCTGGCTAAACACTTCTATGTGCGGCCCAGCCTCACCCAGACTCTGCCTCCAGCGGCCCCCAGGTAAATTGTGTTTGAGACCCCTGCCCTACCCAAACAGGAGACCCTGCACCATTTCTGACAGATGGCACTCCAGTCTCTTCTTGAAAGCTTGCTGTGATGAAGCTGCCACAACTTCCGAAGACAAAGCTGGTCCATTGTTTAATTATTCTCACTGTCAGAAAATTCCTCCTTATTTCTAAGTTGAATCTCTTCTCGATCAGTTTCCATCCATTATTCCTTGTCTGGCCTTTGGGTGCTTTGGAAAATAGGTTGACACCTCCCCAGGGGTGGGATTCAAATTTCTGAACCGGTTCTGTGGGTGTGGCCTAATTTGTGGGTGTGGCTTGGTGGTCATGTGACTGGCTGGGCATGGCTTGTATGTAAATATTGTAAATATTTATGTAAATATTGCATTTTTTATTTAAAAAAGAGCAACTTTTACCCAAAATCAGGCAAAGCAGGCAGGCAGATTGAGTTGCTCACAGAATCACAGATTCATTCAGAGATCTATCTTTCTGCAATCAGCTACCTGAGTCTTTCACATAAAATTTCCTTGCAAGCAAACTCATAAAATTTGCTAAAATTTACTGCTGTTAAACCTGTTTTTTCCCAATCTATATGTGTACATTTGCTTTTTCTTGCCTAAGTGTCAGACTTCACTTTTTCTCTACATTAAATTTCATTTTGTTAATATTGGGTTGAAATTATAGTCAGTGATAAATATCTTCCTTCTGCCTGAGGATGAAAGTTTATTAGAACCTTATTAAGGACAGAGAACAGCCACACCAGTGATGGGATTCAATTTTTTTTACTACTGGTTCTGTGGGCGTGGCTTGGTGGGCGTGGCAGGGGAAGGATACTGTAAAATCTCCAGTCAGAGGTGGTATTGGCTGGTTCTCCGAACTACTCCAAATTTCCTGTACCGGTTCTCCAGAACTGGTCAGAACCTGCTGAATATCCATCTCTGAGCCACACCCTTCTGGGTCCAAAAATCTGATGTTTGCTTCTTCAGCTTGGACGTTCTGTTTCAGGTAATCTGTGACAACCGTCATTGGACCCAAAACTGCACTTGTAAGTTGTGACAGTTGTTAAACAGATCACCATGTGACTGCCGCTAATTGTACGACCTTTCTGTTTCGTTTTAGGGCAAACCTACTCGGTTGCAGTCCCAATTCCGCCTGACATACACCATGATCCTAAACCTGTTGAGGGTGGAGGCACTCCGAGTGGAAGACATGATGAGGAGAAGCTTCTCCGAGTTCCACACCCGGAAGGACAGCAAGGTGTGATGGATGGGGGGAGAAAAGTTGAAATAGCTCCCGGAAAGAGTCAAATGCTGCTTGAGAGGAATCCAGGGAAGCTTCCTAAACTTTTCTGAAACACAACAGTTTGAGGCGGAGGGAGGTTAATGGAAAAGAAGTTTCCGTTCCTTGGAAGGAATCTCCCATTTTTAAGACAGGAGGGTGCCTGGAAGAAAATGGTGGGTGAGTAAGGAAGATAATACAGGGAGCAGAGGAGAAAAATTATGGAAATCTGTTGGTTGGAAGTCCGTCTCTTAAGTCAAGAACAGGGGGGGTCTCCAAATTTGTCAACCTTAAGACTTGTGGACTTCAACTCCCAGAATTCCTCCATGCTGGCTGAGGAATTCTGGGAGTTGAAGTCCACAAATCTTAAAAGTTGCCACAATTGGAGACCCCGGTCAAGAAGATGAAGCCTAAATTGCTGTAAAAGATTGAGTTCAGGGGTGGGATTCTACCTGGTCGGACCAGTTCTATCGAACAGGTTGTTACGATTCTGCGCAGTTCGGAGAACCGGTAAATTGCGCCACTGGATGGCCCCTCCCTCCCTGCCCACTCACTCCTTAGCTGGCATGAGCGCCATCAAACTTGCCTGCGTTTGGTAAGTTGCTATTTTTCCTTCCCTCCCCCGGCGTGCTTTCTAGCTAATCTAAAAGCAGAGCTACCCTTCTTAAGGACTGAAGCTTCTATTTTTCAGTGCAGACTCGGGTAACAGATTGCAGAATGGTAGATCTCTGAGTGAATCTGTGATTCTGTGAGCAACTCAATCTGCCTGCCTGCTTTGCCTGATTTTGTCTAAAAGTTGTTCTTTTTTTAATTAAAAAAAAAATCAATATTTACATACATGGAGTTTTGTGAGTTTGCTTGCTAGCAAATTTTATGTGACAGACTCAGGTAGCAGATTGTAGAAAGATAGACTCTAAGTGAATCTGTGATTCTGTGAGCAACTCAATCTGCCTGCCTGCTTTGCCTGATTTTGGGTAAAAGTTGCCTTTTTTATTTAAAATAATAATCAATCTTTACATAAATATAATATTTACATACAAGCCACGCCCAGCCAGTCACATGACTGCCAAGCCATGCCCACAAATTAGGCCACGCCCACAGAACCGGTTGTTAAGAAATTTGAATCCCACCCCTGATTGAGTCCCTCCAGCTAGCCGTGGTTTTCCAAGGATGTAGTAAAGATTTGTTCTCATTTGGTATGAAGGACCAAATTCTGAACTTGCTGTGTGGATATCAAAGTTGCTCTTCCAGAAAATATTTCCTTCTATGGTGGCTGCGATCACCTGATATACTAGCGCATTAAACCATTGGACTGGAGCAGTGGTGGTATTCAAATAAAGTTGCCACCGGTTGGGTGGGCCTGGCTTGGTGGCCACGCTTTGCGCGCATGCATGCACTTTGCATGCACTTGCGCGCCAAACACACACTTTGCACAGGCGCAGAGGCGTTCTAACTTGCCTCCTGCAAACCTGCACGATGGTGGTCGCTGCAGCAGCTGCCGCGCGGCGCTATTCTGAGCCGCGCAAAGCAGCTGCGCTTTGAATTCTGGCCATAAAAGTGAGTATGGGAGCACGGGCGGGTGGGTGGGCCAACCACAGAGCAGCAAAGAGAACCGATTCGGTCTCCACTGCTCATCGCCGCTACTGGTTCTCCAGAACCGGGCAGAACCGGTCGAATACCACCACTGGACTGGAGGCACGCAGCATGCTGCATCCACGTTTCAGCTGTGTTCACACAATACTTGGAGCCCCATTCGTCAATCCTGGTATAACCTAGCATGTTTTGTGAACTCGGCTTCTTTATGTTAAACGGTTGAGTGGAAAGGAGAAGGCAAGGAGTTGGGCGCTGTATGGCTTCGCTTCACCATCGGTGTCTCCTCACCAGGTCTATGAACACAGAATTGCCCAGCTGAGCAGTATGTTAGCCAACATGGAAATGCCAGACACATCAAGGCAGCTTGGTGACTTACAAGAGTATTATTCTGTAGTCCGAGAACTGCAAGAGATACGGGAACGCATTCAGGTACTGGCTGGAAGAACTGAGGTGTAAGGTTCTTTTCGACCTCTTGGTTTTGTCGTACTTCAGATCCTAGACAAAGATCTCTCAAAGACAGTCTTCCCCCGGGTATAGTATCCTGCTGTTGAATTGGGGATAAATTAATAGACCAGCAAAATACAGTGGACATCATATATTTAGATTTCAGCAAGGCATTTGACAAAGTAGACCACAACCTACTTCTTAGTAAGCTAGAAAAAGTGGAATAGATAGCACCACCACTAGATGGACTCGCAACTGGCTGGCAAACCGTACTCAACAAGTCCTTAATGGGTCTAAATCTACATGGAGGGAAGTAAGCAGTGGGGTGCCACAAGGTTCCATCTTAGGCCCAGTACTCTTCAATATCTTCATTAACGACTTAGATGAGGGAATAGAAGGGGAACTTACCAAATTTGCAGATGATACTAAGCTGGCAGGAACAACTAACACCCAAGAAAATAGGCTCGAGATCCAGATGGATCTTGACAGACCAGAACACTGTGGGAGCGCCATCACTTGAGACTTTCAAGAAGAGATCGGACTGCCATCTGTCAGAAATGGTGTAGGGTCTCCCGCTTGGGCGGGGGGTTGGACTAGATGACCTACAAGGTCCCTTCCAACTCTGATTATCTGTTAAATCTGTTAAATCTGTTAAACCTGCTTATTGTAGGAGTCATGATCCTAATACAAGTTGAGGAAGATGCTTCTAGAAGGCATTTTTGAGGTGGGTCTGGCTAAAGTATTCAGTATTCAGCTTCGGCGTCTGAGGGGTGTGACCCAAGCCAAGATGTCCACCCCTATTTCAAGGGAGGAGGCAACTGTTAAGTCTCACAAAATTCCCTTCCCTTGAAACACTGCAGTCGGGATCCATCCCATCTTACTCAAATCGGGTGGAAAGGAAAGTTTCATTCCAGTTTTTCTCCAAGGTTATTCTTTCCAACTTAATTCATATTCAGCCATCATCATGTCCACCATTAATGGCTGGGATTGATGAGAATTGAGGTTTTAATCTTCCTGGAAAGAACAAGGTTAAGGGGAAGAAGCTGGAATGATGAATCCTTCTTTGTTAGTCCGCTTAGAGGTGGGAAGCTGCATTTCTTGCCTTGCCTCATGGGTTTCTCCCTGAGGGGTCCTTGGTGCTCTCTGAGCTGGCTTGTTTTCTTGAAGACCGTTCATGACCCTAACTGGGCAACACCACTGGCACTGATGACGTTACCTAATTAGGTAATGAAACATCTCCAAGAAAACGCGCGAGCTCAAGAGAGCACCGAGGACTCCCTCGTGTCAACCCCCGAGCTACAAATATTCTCCTTTATGGCTTTTTCCCTTTCAGAGGCGAGTCATGGAATCGATGAATGGATTGAAAGCCCTTTCCGTGGGGCGAGTGATTGTGGTGAACAACCAAGAGCACAAGAATGCCCTGGGAGTCATCTTGCAGGTGGGTCCCGTCGTGTCCACACTGCTCCAGGCTGGGGCTTTACAGATGGAATGGAACGATCTAGGCCAGGGTTGGGCAGTTATGGCCCCCTTAAGACCTGTGGACTTCAACTCCCAGAATTCCTGAGCCAGCTGGCTCAGGGATTCTGGGAGTTGAAGTCCATAGTCCGTAATAAAGGGGCCATAAATGTATAACCTTTGATTTATCCCACACTAGGCTAAGGAACTCTTAACTCACTCAGGCCTGTAGCCCAGTATTTCTTAACCTTGGCAATTTTAGCATTTATGGACTTCAACTCCCAGAATTCTCAGTCAGAATAGCAATAGCAATAGCACTTAGAGTTATATACCGCTTCACAGTGCTTTTACGGCCCTCTCTAAGCGGTTTAATATTGGAGAAACACTTCTCTAACCTGTCTCTATGTGCTCTTTGTTTCTGTATGGTATTTTTTTAAAAAATAAAATAAAATAGGCCTAATGAATGGACTTATTTAGTAAGATTCTCCTCTGGCCAGGCCTAATAAAAGGAGTGCTGATTTAGCAATTATTTCATTTAGCAACCGTTCATTGTTACAACAGTGATGAAAAAAAATAACTTTGCAACCGCTCCTCTCAGTTTACGACCTTGGCAGGTCTGTTAAAGCAAAAGAAAGCTGAGGCTAAACACAGTCAGTTTCCCTCAGTGACTGAATGCCGGTCCCAATTGTGGTCACTAAACCAGGACTTACTTGTACAGGATTCGTGACATGATAAAGGCAACAACTTGAGTCGAAGTTTGGCTCTTGTCCATCTAGATGGCAGGCGTCAAACTCGCCGCGTCACGTTGATGTCACGTGACATATCGCAACATTTTCCTTCGCAGAGCTGGGGTGGGCGTGGCCTGCGCATGACACATCCAGGCCACGAGCTGCCAGTTTGACACCCCTAATTTAGATCAGGAGTCCCCACTCGGTGGACTGTAGCATGCCGGAAACCGGGCATAGCAAAGAAGCGAAGTCCCATCTTTTGTTGTTTTATTATCCCAACTAGCCTATAGCTCTAGGATTCTCAAGCCTCTCATTCAAATGCTAATCAGGCCAGACTGTTCAGTATTCCTTCCTTCCTTCCTTCCTTCCTTCCTTCCTTCCTTCCTTCCTTCCTTCCTTCCTTCCTTCCTTCCTTCCTTCCTTCCTTCCTTCCTTCCTTTCTGTCAAGATTGATTCACATCTATATTTTACCTTCACTCACAGCTTGACAATAATAGGGAGCGGGATGGATGGAATACCAGCGTGGGAGAGTGGTATTCAAGCATCCATTGGCTTCTGTGAGACATTGCTGGCATCTCAAGGACACCCTGAGGAGATGTCATGGCTTGGTTGGCTGTTTCCCGTAACAAAACGTACAGGAGTGATTGGTGGACGTTACAGACTGTGGGTAGCCCGCAGGGAAAAGGAGGGGGGATTACTGTATTTTTCGGAGTATAAGACGCTCTGAAGTATAATACGCACCTAGCTTTGGGGGGAGGAAAGCAAGAAAAAAAAAATCTGCCTCTGTCTCCCAGCGAATTGCCTTCTTGCAGCAAACAGCCAACAGCCTGGTCAGCTTCAGCACAGCCTGATTTGGCACAAGCAGCTGTTTTTTGGCCTCTGCATGCCACATTTTTGGCCTCCGTGCACCCCGTTTTCTGCCCGTTCCAATTCACGCCAGGATGTGGAGGCTGAAAATGGGGTGTGTGGAGGTAGCCGTAGGCTATGGCAATCCCTGCAGCCTAAAACAGCTGATTGTCGATCCAACCAACCATCAGCTGTTTGTGCTGAAGGTGAAACAGGCTGTTTGCTGCTGCAAGGAGGCAGATTGCTGGGAGGCAGAGGCCAAAGGATGGGGGCCAGCAGATGGACAGAGCTTCGGCAACATTCACTATATAAGATGCACAGACATTTCCACCCGCTTTGGGGTATGGAAAAAGTGTGTCTTATACTCTGAAAAATATGGTAACTGTGCTTGCTTTTTGCACGGGAAACCCAGAGCTGGTTTTGCTTCTTCTGTATCAGTGTGGTTTATCGAGTAAAGTTTTATACTCTTGGTAAAAGAATGCCCCAGGAGTTCCTTTTTCTGGATTCGCCAACTGGATAGTTGACACCTTAATTCATCCATCCATCCATCCATTATCTTTTGAGATAGCCAGAGTTGACGGCGATATAAATCGGATGAGGCCCTACTAAACAATCCACAGTTCTCAGGCAGCATCTCCTTTGACAAGAAGGTCTTGTAACTCGCAGGTCTTGTAACCTTGGCATATCTTGTGAGGCGATTTTTCTCCCAGAATTGGGTCCGAAGGTAGAAGACGGGGACGTAGTTCTGCCTGGTGTGAAAGTTGGGCCTGGTGGCTCTCGGGTGCCATTTTGAAACAAAAGATCTCGACCCCTTTCCCTCCTCCAGGTTTCTTCAGACGCAGCCAATCGGGTCTTCAGCACTTTAGTGATGTGTGAGAAGAACTCCATGGAGCGGGACTTGACTGAAGGCCAGGAGTCGAATCCTCCTCCATCTGCTGAGGTGCCTCTACCCGAGGATCTTCTCCACACAAAGCTCTTCCTTCCTGAAGGTAAAGTGATGGAGAACTCAGGACAGGAGTCATTTGGGGGCAGGAGGTTGAGGAGGGTGGGGCAGAATTCATCGAGCAGGGAAACACGATATGACCCTCAGTAAGCTAACACACAAGCGTAATTGTGCCTCTGAAATACAGGTAGTTCTTGACATAAAGTAGTCCGCTTAGTGACTATTCATAGTTACACTGAAAAATGTGACTTATGATCCTTCTTCATAGTAACTGTCAACTGATAAAATATTTCTATGGTCTTTTTAGAGTTGCCAACAGAAAGGGAGGGGGGGAGCAGTGTGGCAAACCGAAAGTGCATTCCATAAATGTTTTCATAGATAGTTTCTAGGCAATTGAAGTTTCAGACACGCAAAATTCTAACTGGAGAGCATGATGGATGACTCTTGGCTATGGATGTGTCCCATTGGAGAATATGAATTACGATACATGCAAGGGGTGGGTGGGTGGGGAAACCAGGGTCAAGGGTGATAATGAATGATGTGTCCCAGAGTCGGCTACACCCAGGCAGTGCCAGACATGTTAACTCCCAATAAATCCTTTTGAAGTTTTGGAAGTTTGGCTCGAGACTCATGATTTAAATGGGAGTAACTGCCGGAATCCTGACAGTTACAACTTTTGCAGCATCCTCATGATCAACGTGAGAAAAAATTCAGATGCTAGGCAACTGGTTCACAGTTATGACCTTTTTCGGTGCCCCAGGATCATGGGAATCAATCCCCTTTTGTGACCTTCTGATAAGCAAATTCAACCGGGAAACCAGATTCACAGAACAACCAGGCAGTGATTCACTTAACCACTGTGGCAAGGAAAGTTATAAAAATGGGGCAAAAATCACTTAACCAATGTCTCACTGAACAACAGAAATGTTGGGTTCAATATTCTTCAGTTCTGACAGGATAGTGGAGAATGGAAGGATTTATAAACTCCTTGCAGACAGCTGGGTCATTTGCATTCTTTTAGAGAGTCACATGGATGTTTATCTGTGTAAATCTGGGCAAATGAGTGTGGATCCTTTTTGGAACTGTTGAGAGGACTGTGTTATAGACTGGAAATAGATGACGTCATATCCCTCCCCCCTCTGTTGAAGAGGGGGCTGTTCAATTTTGACATAGATGGCCTCTTTGACCCCTCTTTCAAGCCAGCGGTTCTCTCTATCCCAAATGTGGTCTTTGCCTTTTAAATGCGGATGGGCTGCTGAATCTAGTCCTAATGGGTTTGTTCTTCTATGTTGTGCCCTGCGTTTATGAAGTGGTGGTTTTGTTTCCCCAATGTACAGAGCTGCCCATGGCTCACTGCATTGTACTGCAATATACCACGTCATTCAGTTTGCGTCTCAGTGTTTCATTCTTGGGGTGGACAAGCTTTTGCCTTAGTGTATTCTTGGGTTTGAAGTGTGCATGTATGTTGTGTTGGCTGAAGATTCTCCTGAGCTTTTCTCAATATTCCTGCAACGTGTGGAATGACAACATTGCTTCGTTGATTGTCCTCTGTGTTGTCGTGTTATGGAGGAGCTTCCTGTAGGGTCTTTTTTTTTTTTGAGATTTGGTGTTCAGAGCATGAAAATTGCCCTAGTTAACTTTCCATTCCCTGGCCCACCCTCCTGTTATCACCCCATTATTCAATCAACATTCAGGGAAGAAAAATTTTGGTAACTGTCCCCTCTGAGGTTCATGAGGTGGATAGGCGCTGCCTTCCATTCCCAGGACCACGGCCTTCAGTCATCTCGGGATTGTACGACTTATCACTTTTGTCAACTAAAAAAAATACTCCTTTGGCCTTTTAGCTGCCAGCGGAAAGGGAGTGGGGGAAAGCAGTGCATTCCTCAAATGCCTCAGATAATTGCCTTGGCAGCCCAAAGCTGTCGACGCGCAAGAATATTGCTGGAGAGTAGTAATATATTATTGATGACTCTTGGCTATGGATGTGTCCCATTGGAGAATATACATCCAGGAGGTGGGGGGCAGACCAGGGTCAAGGGGAAATGAATGATGTATTTTAGTGTAGGCTGCACCCAGCTAACGCCAACTTGGCCACTTCTAATAATTTTTTATTTTTTTTTACTTTGAAAGATGCGGCTAGAGACTTCTGATTTGAATGGAGCTAGATTTGTTGGAGCCCTGACAGCTTTCCTTTTCCCCCAAATCTTTCTCTCAGGTTCCCCCTCTTTCCCCTCTACCTCTCTCAGCTCCCTCCCCCTCATAACGTCTGGCAGACCAACCTGTAGCGAAGCGCAGAGTGGATCGAAAGATGGCAGCAGCTCTGACACCCCAGACTCTTTTCTCCTCTCCCTCACAGGCCCCTGTGGACACACCATAAAGAAACTGGGCCCCGCAGATATTCTGGGCATCACAACGAAAACCCTCCGTGTTAACGCCGAGCGTATCCTGGAGGATTTCAAGAAACGACAAATGCCCAGGTTCAGGTGAGCTGAGATGCGAAATTTTGCTGTTTTCTACTCATCCCTTCCGATCCGGCAAGAGGGCCCTGCTTCCGATGCCACCTGCTAAATTTAACAGAATGATTTGTTTGAGATGGGTGACTTTTATTTATTTATTTATTTATTTATTTGATTTGCCAATTGTTTACAAGATAATAAGTATAAGAGTATACATAGTTGTGAATACATGAAATGGGTACATATATGAAAAATAAAAGAATAAGAGAAACAATAGGACACGGACGGTAGGCACGTTGGTGCGCTTTTATGCATGCCCCCTACAGACCTCTTAGGAAAGGGGTGAGGTCAATAGTAGACAGTCTAAGGTTAAAGTTTTTGGGGTTTGGGGAAGAAACCACAGAGTCAGGTAGAGTATTCCAGACATTGACCACTCTATTGCTGAAGTCGTATTTCCTGCAATCAAGTTTGGTGCGGTTTACTTTGAGTTTGTATCTATTGTGTGCTCTTGTGTTGTTATGGTTGAAGCTGAAGTATTCACTGACAGGTAGGACATTGCAATGTATGATTTTATATACCATGCTTAAATCAGACCGAAGACGGCGTAATTCAAGGTTTTCTAGTTCTAGAATTTCAAGTCTGGTGGCATAAGGTATTCTACAACAGTAGAGGAGTGGAGAACTCTTCTTGTGAAATATTTCTGGACTTTCTCAATTGTGCTAATATCAGATACGTAATGTGGGTTCCAGACTGATGAACTGTATTCGAGCATTGGTCTAGCAAATGTTTTGTATGCTCTGGTTAGTAGTGTGATATTACCAGAGAAAAAGCTACGTAGGATTAGGTTAACAACTCTTAATGCCTCTTTGGCTATATAGTTGCAGTGGGCTCTAGCACTTAGATCATTAGAGGTGAGTATTCCAAGGTCCTTTACAGAGCTTGGGTCATCAACAAGTTCTTGATTATTCAGCTTGTATTTTATTTTCTGATTTTTTTTGCCAATATGTAAGACAGAGCATTTATTTGTTGAGATTTGAAGTTGCCATTTGTTTGACCATTCTGATACATAGTCAAGATCTTTTTGTAGGGTAGCAGTATTGTCTGTGGTATTGAACAGCTTTACGTCATCAGCGAAGAGAACGCAATTGCTCTTAATATGATCACAGAGGTCGCTTTATGTAGAGTATGAAGAGAGTTGGTCCTAGAACACTGCCTTGGGGACACCACTATTGACAGGTACTGGATTTGATAGGACGCCCGATTTTGACCATTTGTTGTCTGTTTGACAGGAATGCTTCTATCCAGTTATTCAGTTGTCCAGAGATACCATAGGATTTTATTTTTAGGAGTAGTTTATCGTGTACCACTGAATCAAAGGCTTTACAGAAGTCTATGTAGATTGCGTCTATTGCTTTGCCCTGGTCGAGTTGTGTTGTCCATATGTTTTTGCAGTGTAAGAGTTGTAGATTACAGGATAGTTTTTTCTGAAACCAAATTGTTTATTGGAGAGTAGGTTATTTGTCTCTAAGTGGAGGATGATGGATTGGTTAATAATTGATTCCATGACTTTACAGGTGATGCAGCATAAGGAGATTGGCCTGTAATTTTCAACTAGGCTTGGGTCTCCCTTTTGAAGATGGGGATGACTGTGGCTTGTGACCATAGGTTAGGCAAGGAGCTGGTCCTGAAAGATTTTTCAAAGATTATGCTTAGAGGTTTGGCTATGGCAGTGGATAGCTTTCTTAAGAAGTAGGCACATATTCCATCCGGTCAATAGATAGAGATGGTTTTAGATTGCGTAGTGATTTTTCAACATTGTCTTCTGTGAAATCGATATGTATTAGATCATTATTGTTATCTGTGGTACGGCTAGGAAATACTGGGCATGATCCATTGCTGTTTACAAATACTGAGCCGAAGAATGTGTTAAAGATGTTGGCTTTAATGGTGTCGTTGTTACAGTCTTTACCATCAGGTCCTAACAAGGGAGGGATGGACCTTGAGTCTTTTAGTTTGTTGTTTACAAAATTGTAAAAAGCACGGTGGAATTGGTGCTTAGAAGGTTTTCCTCTTGTTTAATGTGATAATTGATGCATTCGGTCTTTATCTGGTGGCATAAATTTTTGTATCGGTTTTTGAAATTGGCAACGTGACCAGTTTTGTTTTTCCTCCAGAGTGATGTCTTTTGGATTGAAGTTTCCTTATTGATCTGGGTAATCTGCTTTTTTATCCATCAAATGAATAAATAAACGTGCCTGGGAAATGGCGTTTACGTGAGAAGGACTGGCATTCCTCCATTTTTTTATTCCGGCAACCTGGAGCTCAGTTCTTGGAAAAAAATTTTTTAAAAAAGTGCTACGAAACCAATTGGACAGACACACATCCATGATTGTTTTTTTCTCTCTCTCAATTTCCCTCAGTTTTTCTCAGTTTCTTATTTGAAGCTGGTTGCCAGATGTTTGGAGTTGATCCTCTCTTTGTTAAACATGTCCCTCTCACACCGTAACGTAGGAAAGCAGGCCCCATTATGCCCAAACAACCTTTTTTAAAGAGTCAAAACTCTTGAAAAAGATGTTACGGGTAGTCCTCACTTAGCGACCGTTCAAATTGTGACCAACCTCCCCAGAGCTAATTATGAACAGATTTCAAACTTCTGATGGCCGCACTAACACAACACACACACACACACAGACACATGGTTACAGAATTGCATGTTGGGAGCTTGGCAACTCTAGCACAAATTTACAGCCATTTGCAATGTCCCACAGTGACATAGCTGTGATTTTTGGCTTTTTTTTTTTTTTTTTTTTTGCTGATTTCCAGTGTGTTTCTGGCAAAAAAAAAACCTCCCATTGGGGGAAACATTATTGTTTGATTACTGTGGCACTCGTTTAACAACTGTGATGTTCGTTTAATGACTACCCCCCAAAAGGTCACAAAATCAGGTGCGGTCACGTGATGGCCTGCTTAATGACTACCCCAACTTACAACTGTAGCACTGGGGTCAATTACAGTCATAAATTGAGGACTAGCATAAAACTACATGAAAGTTGGTGATCTTGCCGTAATTTAGCTAGCTTTTCTGTTTGGTGGATTCCACACTCATGATCCCGAACTTGATGTGACTTGGAACACAAGGGAGGTTTTAGAAAAATTCAAGGCACCCAGTTACAGGAGACACCGATTTTCAAGGGTCAGGCATTAAAAACCTACTGTCATCATCTTTTAATGACATAATCCCTTGCTGGATGGAGTCTGGGCAACTGAATGGAGTTAGCAGAGTGTTTTCTGGCCGGATGCCTTTCCTGTCACCAATGCAGAGTTTTGTTCAGCAGATATATTCCCATGGTGCCCAGAGAGAGAAATATCTGCCTCTACCTAGGATCGAACTCACAGCCTCCTGATTGTGAGGCGAGAGCTCCACCTCTAGGCCACCACACCCCTCATGGAAAACCTTCTGTGGCCTCCTTATTTCCCTCTCTCACCACCTGCAGGAATGACCCACCTGGACCATCAGCGGCCACAGCAACCCAGGAGCTGCTGCGTTTAGCGGAGGGCTCTCCGGAAGGCCTCCCGCTCCTGGATCCCGTGAACGACCTCCAGCTGAAGGATCTGGAAGTCGTAGAGCGCATGATCCAGGCTCGCAGTCTGGAGGAACGTTTGCCAGAGTTCCAGTGTGTGCACAGCCCCCTCTTCCACATAGAGGTCAGTTCAGGGCCGGCATTTTGTGGGCAGCTTTGGAAAGGGGTCAGGGCAGGAAGCACCGTCTTCAGAATAATCACAGAATTGGAAGGGACCTTGAAGGTCTTCTAGTCCCACCCCCTTGGTGCAGTTCAGAAGGTACGGGAGCGAGGAGCGTGATTGTGATCCAGAGTTCTGCACAATTGCCAGCCTCCTTGGAACTCTCTCCTGGTGTTTCCCCCATCCCCCCACCTTCTCATTTCTTTTCTTTTTTTTTTTTCAAAAACAGGAAATCACACCAGTTTACCAAGAAATTATTAGTTAGCAGCTACTCCAGCCTTTAAGTTTGCTTCTTTCTTGGTTTTGGTTTGTTTGTCTTCAATTAATATCATTTTTGGTTCTTTTTCAAGCCCTGTTGATCCTGTTGGGATGGTTGGATGTATTGTTTTTGTTTCTTTTTCATTTGTTTGTTTGTTTGTTTGTTTTGCCTTGTAAACTTCTCTGGCCTCTGCTGAGAACAATGGCAGTGTAGAAATAAATTAAAAACCGCATAGGATTCGGTAAAAGGCAGGTAGCATTTTAACTTCTCACACCTAGCAATGCAAATGTATTCGTTCATATTAATTCCAATTTTAAATCTACACATATCTGTCATTTATATTTATCTATCATCCATCCATGCATCTATCTCATCTCATCTCTATCTATGTCTGTCTGTTTTGTCTATCTCATCTCTATCATCTCTATTGATCTAATTTATATCTATCATCTATCTATCTCTATCTAATCTCTATCTAATCTATATCATCTGTTTCTATTAATCATCTAATCTATATCTTCTCTTTCATCTATATTTATCTATATCACATCTATCTATATCTATCTATCTATCTATCTATCTATCTATCTATCTATCTATCTATCTATCTATCTATCTATCTATCTATCCTTCTATCCATCCATCTATCTATCTATCTATCTATCTATCTATCTATCTATCTATCTATCTCTCTAACTATATCTATCCTATTTATCTCTCTCTCTTATCTATCCTATCTATTTATCTATCTCATCTATCTATCTATCTATCTATATCTAACTATATCTATCCTATTTATCTCTCTCTCTCTTATCTATCTATCTATCTATCTATCTATCTATCTATCTATCTATCTATCTATCTTATCTATCCTATCCTATCTATCTATCTATCTATCTATCATCTATCTATCTATCTATCTATCTATCTATCTATCTATCTATCTATCTCTAACTATATCTATCCTATTTATCTCTCTCTCTCTCTCTCTCTCTCTTATCTATCCTATCTATCTATCTATCTATCTATCTATCTATCTATCTATCTATCTATCTATCTATCTAATCTAACTATATCTATCCTATTTATCTCTCTCTCTCTCTCTCTTATCTATCTATCCATCTATCTATCTATCTAGCTATCTATCTATCTATCTATCTATCTATCTATCTATCTAATCTAACTATATCTATCCTATTTATCTCTCTCTCTCTCTCTTATCTATCTATCTATCTATCTATCCTATCTATCCTATCTATCTATCTATCTATCTATCTATCTATCTATCTATCTATCTATCTATCTATCTATCTATCTATCTATCTATCTATCCATCCATCCATCCATCCATCCATCCATCCATCCATCCATCCATCCATCCATCCATCCATCTATCTATCTATCTATCTATCTATCTATCTATCTATCTATCTATCTATCTATCTCTGTCTATTTCATTTATTTCTTGAATTTGTAGATTAGTTACAGTTGGCCAGTTGCAGAATTCTTTCAGGAAAAGATTGGACCACCATTTGTCTGGGATGGTATAAGGACTCCTGGCTTAGCCAGGGCTTTGGATTACAAGACCTTTTAAGGTTCCTTCCGTGAACCATGAATCTATGATTCAGCAGGTCTTTCCCCCTCCTATGCTAGGGGCTTCGGCGTTCTCGGAGGCAAAGCTTGGAGACAGGAGTCAGAATAACAGTTGGAAAGGGACCTTGGAGGTCTTCTAGTCCAACCCCCTGTCTAGGCAAGAAGCCCAACACCACTTCAGACAAATGGTTATCCAACATCTTTTTTAAATCTTCCAGTGTTGGAGCATCCACAGCTTCTGGAGGCAAGTTGTTCCACTGATGAATTGTTCTAACTCTCAGGAAATTTCTCCTTAGTTCTAAGGTTGCTTCTCTCCTTGATTAGTTTCCACCCATTGCTTCTTGTCCTGCCCTCAGGTGCTCTGAAGAATAGCTTGACTCCCTGTAAGCACTGGACTTTTTCCCTTCAACCGAAAAGAATGAACTTCTGAAAGCTAGATATTTCAAAAGGAATCCTTTATTGAAAGGGAGTGAATCCCAGCACTAGTCAAAGCAGAGTATAAGATGTTTCCAGGCATACACCAATAGATAAAGAGAGTTAGAATCCCTCCCCTTATTTTGTGGATTTAGTCAAACAAAGAACCAACATGTTAATTCCCCCCTCCCCTTCTCTGGGAATGTGTCTTAAGAGAGTATCTTCCAGAGCTGGAATTCTTATGGTCCCTTCTCATCTTGTTATCTCTTCAAGAGGTGACAGGTTTCTAGACATCTGGCTCCAATCCTCCAGTTGTATGTCATGTGCAAGTTATACAGAATCAATATAAGATTTAATATATTCAGGTTACATCAAAAGGGATTACTTGTACCAACTTCCCCCGCTTCTTCTTCCATTGAAGAATGGCAGATACATGGATCGGACACTCCCTTTTCTTTGTGGCAACCCCTGAGATATTGGAACAGTGCCATCATGCCTCCCCTAGTCCTTCTTTTCATTCGTCATGTTCTTTGACAAGCAGCAGCTCTGTTTGGGTTTCCTTCGAATAAGGGATTGCAGCCCGGACGTAGAGTTGAAGCTCTTTTCCAGAAAAAAATTAGCAAATATTCAGACAGGCTTGCCCAGCCTGGCCTCTTCCGGTTGCATTGAAAAGCATACTTTCCTCCACACCATGATCACTGGGGATGTGGTCATTCTGCACAAGAGGGCTTCAGATTGGCTTACATCCCTTCTCTCACCTTTCCGATCTCCTCCCTCCCTCTCTAGTTTGTACGCTTCCGAGAGCGCCAACGCGTGTTGGACGAACTAGACCAGCTGCGCTTCCTGCTGTCGGACCAGTCCCTTCTCTTACTGCCTGAGTATCACCAGCGCGTCGAAGTGAGTGCCTCTCTGCAGTTGCATCAAACAGATGGCTGGGGAATTAAGAAATGAAGAAATGGGAGTTCTCGTGTCTTGTGCAGCGCTGGGCCAAGGGGCAGCCTAGAGAAATCTGGTTAATACCTTCGGAGTTTGGGACTAGTTGCAGTGTTTCTCAACTTCGGCAGCTTGAAGATGTGTAGAGTTCAATTCCTAGAATTCCCCAAACAGCTCTCAGTCTCCAAGTGAGCCTTGGTGGTGCAGTGGTTAGAATGCAGTACTGCAGGCTACTTCTGCCAACTGCCGACTGCCTGCCGTTTGGCAGTTCGATTCCGACCGGCTCAACCTTCCATCTTTCCAAGGTCGGTAAAATCATGAGGACCCAGATGGTGGAGGGACAATAGGATGACCGCTTAGAGAAGGCTGTAAAGCACTGTGAAGCGGTCTATAAGTCTATTGCCGTATCAGTCTTAAGTGCTATTGCTATTGCTACAGCATGTTCCTGTGGTGAATTCTTGTCAATTTCATGGAATCGTCAAAGGGAGAGAGTGTTCTCTTTTGTTCCTCAATCCAGAGGTAGAGCTGGTTGGGCTTTTTTTCAGTCTCCACTTCTGGTCACTTCAGGTCCTGCGTTCCCTGGGCTACATCAACGAAGGAGGAGCCGTGGAGCTCAAGGGGAGCGTGGCCCGTCAGATCAGCAACCACGAGCTACTCCTGACGCAGCTGCTCCTGGACAACGCCCTGACCGACCTGCGGCCTGAGGAGATCGTGGCCTTGCTGAGCTGCACAGTGTGCCAGGTCCGCACCCAGGTGGAGCCCCAGCTGCCCTCTGTCCTTCAGAAGGTGAGTGGGGAGTGGGAGAAGGGAGGGAAGTGGGACTACAAGGGAGGAGGGCTTGAGTTGCCATTTAGGCTTCTTCCTCTCCTCCAGTCTTCGTTCGACACCGACATCTCAGGGTTGTTGGCCTCCTGGTGAGATCCAGGTGGGCAGCTACTATGAGAACTGGCTTAATCAACCATCCCATTGGCATATGCGGCAAAAGAAACTCCGGGCACATTATTTTACCAAGAATATAACTTTACTGAGTGGTGCGGTGACTTAGAGGTGGAGCTCTCGCCTCACAATCAGGAGGCTGTGAGTTCGATCCTAGGTAGCGGCAGAAATTTCTCTCTCTGGGCACACTGAGAATATATCTGCTGAATATAACTCCGCATTGGCAACAGGTAGGGCAGCCGGCCAATAAACATTCAGCTCCATTCACTTGTCCTGACTCCACCCCAATGCAAGGGATTACGGGGTCCTTAAAAGACCAAATAATAACTTTACTGATAGATCTGCGATGACCCAAAGGGGTGTGGCCCAAAGGCAAATACAGTCACATAAAAAGAGTCCCTATAGTACCTCCAACTTTGCCCCCAATGTCCAGGTTACCTTCGGCTAGAGAAAAAAACTCCCAGGAACAGTCTTTAAGTGGAGGAAATTCAGTCCGAAAACAAAGTACATACAAACTGTAAATAAAAAGTCCATACAAACCACACTGCAGCAATTAACTTGACAGGGCAGGAAAAGGAATTGCAGACTTGAAAGTCCAACAAAACACACCCAGTTGCGAAGACGCCAGGAACCCAGATAAGCCTTGACAGTACCAGATAATTCACGATTTGCTTTCAACCGTTTGCTGTGCACAATTTCCCTTTTTAAACACTGTGTTCCCAGCTGCAGGGAATGAAGGGAATCAGGGCCTTTCCTCCCCCATAGGCCATGCAACTCACATTGCTCCCTTCTCCGTTTCCCCCCTGCGTGCCCTAGGATGAAGAGGGAGTGGGCCTGGATCTTCCTCCGAATTCCCTCTCCCTTGCTCTACCTCTCCCCTGCTCTGCCCAGCCGGACTTTGCCCTTCCCCAGTTTCTTCCACAGCCAAGAGAGCCACACTCCCACTCCCTGTCAGCTGCTCAACCTCCTCCTCCGAATCAGATTCCGATAGGGGCATGACAGATCCATATAGGCACAGTAGAAGCAAAGCCAGTTCTGAAGTTTTCACATGAAATACTGCATAGCTAAAAAATCTCCCTTCCCCACCGTCTCCAGGCTACCCACTGTCCCTTGTCCACCAATCCAGTGCAATCTCTTTGTTTTGGGAGACAGTCCACCCAGCTCAGAAGGCTCTCATTGATCGACCTTGAGGCGAGGAGACTCTCCCAGGTCCCAGATGGAGCACATGAATTCCTCAGTTCCCTCCCGGCCACCCTCACCTTCCAGTCATAATCCCTCTTCCCTCCTTTCCCGGTTTCCATTGGGTCTGGCTGTTGAGCAAAAGCGCCCAGCGAGTTGGCCATGAGAGTTAGCGTCTCCTGGACGAATCCCCACCTTCTCTCCCTCTTCCTCCTCCAGGGCATAGAGCACATCCGCTTGGTAGCCGAACAGATCGCCCTCCTGCAACGCAAGTGCGGCCTGCAAGAATCGGTCGAGGATTTTGTGGAGCAGTACAAATTCGGGCTGGTGGAAGTGGTTTACGAATGGGCCCGTGGCATGGTAAGGGGTTGAGGCGCCACCGAATACCTTCCCAGTTTGAATGCTCTCATCCCACGGGGGACCACCTTTCCCTCTCTTACCCTTAAGACAGACAAAGCTCCCCTGTGTGTGGAGCTAGTAGAACAGGGGTGTCGAACTGGGTTTCTTCGTGGGTCGGATCAACATTTAGTTCCCCTCCACAGGGCAACCTCAAGCGCCATCTCGGAGAGCCACCTTCACTTTTGTAGCTTTTACTTTCCACCACTCCCCGCAAGCACTCCCCTTCTTCTCAACACACACTCCCCGTCCCCCAGTTTCATATCAGACCGGTACTGAACGCCCGGCGTGAGGTGGCCGTTCTAACCGATAGGGTGCGCTTCCGCCCCGAGAACCAGCTCCAACATCTTCCTTTTCCTTTCCGTCCGTCCCTCAGCCCTTTGCCGAGATCGCCCGCCTGACCGACGTGCAGGAAGGCATTATCGTCCGCTGCATTCAGCGCCTGGATGAAACCTGCCGCGAGATGCGCAACGCTGCCCGGGTGACGGGGGAGCCGACGCTGCACGCGAAGATGGAAGCCGCCTCCAACATGATCAAGAGGGACATTGTCTTTGCCGCTAGCCTCTACACCCAGTGAGGGGTGAGTGGCGGGGGGCAGATGCCGGCTGGACTGGGTCCATTTTGCCAGCCTGGGAAGTTCTTATTCTCCCTTATTCTGACCTCTGAGAGGTTTTGCAATGCATCTGCAGATATGAAACAATAAAAATATGTCCTTGGGGAGTTGATCACCTGTCTTTTATGTAGTAAAGCCGGGGTCCCCAACTTGTGGGTCACAGCCCACTAGTGCAATGGTCACCAACCAGTAGGCCAGGGACCACTGGTAGTCCATGAGAAAATGTTAGTGGTCTACAGAGAAATGTCACCCCCAAAGCATTCCCCATAGCAATTAATCCAGGCTGCGCGGGAACACAAGGCTGTGCCACCCACATGGCCCGCGGGAACACAAGGCTTGCATCGCTTGCATTGTGAACAACATGAGGTAGTGAGGGGAGGGGGGAAAAGGCCGGGGGGGGGGAACTTGCCCCACTCGCCCCATATGCCTCACATGGCCACCGGGCTGCTTCTTTCTGCTTCTTCTGCTTTTGGCTGCATGCAAGGAAAGCAGCAAAAGTCTTTCTTTCTCTCCCGCAAACTCCGCCAGAAGTAAGTGTTTGGACCCTGCAAGGCATCCTGCTCCAAGAGGCTGCGCCGGTGCGACAAGTCTCACAAAGACTCGTTTCTGGCGGAGTTTGGGGGAGAGAAAGATAGACTTCTGCTGCTTCTGCTGCTTTCCTTGCATGAAGCCAAAAGTCTCTCTCTCTCTCTCCCCCTGAGAACGGAGCTGGAGATGGTATCCTGCCATCCCAAATAAAGAATGATCGATCGGTAGGAAAACAGGGTGGGGAATTTTCCTGCAGACTTTTTGGGGGATTTTCCCAGGGTCTCTGATGCTTTCTGCAGAGACCCTGGGAAAACGTCAGCAAGCCACCGTCAGTCAAAATTCGTATTAGTAGTCTGCGGGATTTAAAATGATGGTGGTCCCTGAGGTCCAAAAGGTTGGCGACCCCTGCACTAGTGGCCCATGAGGGTTTTGCAACTGGGCCGTGGAAATGGCTGGCGAGTGCACGCAGGGGGTGGTGAGCGCATACTCGCACCCTCCATTCGCGTACACAGCAGGCACGTATGCACACCCGCTTTGTGGAATTGCCATGGAAAAAATAACCAGCCGGCCAGCAGCAACTTCTGACCAAACACAGAATCCAACATGATCAGCATAAAGAGGCCAACAAACTGGAGAGAAGATGGAATATCTTTCCTTCTGACGAAGGAGGCATCAACTTATTAGGGTCACATCCTTTAGTACAGAGTTCCCCAACGTTTCGGGCTTTGCAAACCAGGCATGGGGGGAGGCTCTTGCAACTGGACTTCCTTGTTTCTTTCTTTTGAAGACATTTCACTTCTCATCCAAGAAGCTTCTTCAGCTCTGACAGGATGGTGGGGAATGGAAGGATTTATATTCCTCGCAGACAGCTAGCCATTTGCATCTTTTTAGGGGGTCCTTGAAGCACTTGGAGGTTTATCTGTGTCTGCAGGTTCACCTGAGGACTAGGAACCAGAGGCACTATTCAGGTGATCCTGAGGACACAGATAAACCTCCAAGTGCTTCAAGGACCCTCTAAACCAGGGGTCCCCAAACTTGACAGCTTTAAGACTTGTGGACTTCAACTCTTCCTCCGGTCATGTTAGCTCAGGAATTCTGGGAGTTGGAAGTCCACAAGTCTTAAACTTGCCAGGTTGGAAGACCCTTGCTCTAAAAGGATGCAAATGACCGGCTGTCTGCGAGGAATATAAACCGTTCCATCCTGTCAGAGCTGAAGAAGGTTCTTGGATGAGAAACAAAAACGTCTTCACCTCTGGGACTGATCCAATTCATACATTATGTTAAATACAATCCCAATTACAGATCACATTATGCTAAAGATAATGTGCGTCCCAAATTTACCCACAACTGGCTGAGACACATCCAAAGCTCCTCCATTCTCAAACCATCTTGATTTCAAGTAGGCTTCAATTAACAAAAGGACACCCTTGGTTCATGACACCCTTGCTCCCTCTTTTATTGTTTGTAAACCACAGACGACATGAGAAAGAACATGCAGCAGAAGCACCTATAGGAAACTATGCACGAGAGGATGTCTTGTTGTCCTTCATTTGTTGTCGCAGCAGTGCCATCGTTCCGCTTTCTCGTTCTCCAAGTGGCAGCTAACGGGCTTCTTTGGTGCCTGTTTTCTGTCCATCACCCACCTTGGCCCGCAAGATGCAGCAGCTTCTAGACTCCAAAACCAGCTAGGCTTCCAGTGCATCTGTCTGGAAGTCGGGACGTGGGGGGGCTTCCTGCACTCAGAGCCTCCACGTACCAGTCAGGCAGGAAACAGTAGTGAGAATCCTGATGCACTGTGAAGGAAACGGGTTGCCCTGGGTTCCAGGCAAAGAGATGAACCAACCTGGAAGAGAGGAAGGAAAAAGCGAACTTTTGAGATCAGGGGAGGAAATGTTTGGTTGTCAGGATTCCGGCAGTTACCCCCAATTAAATCATGAGTCAAACTTCCAAACTTAAAAAGGATTTATTGGGAGTTAAACTGTCCGGCACTGCTTGGGTGTAGCCGACTCTGAGACACACCATTCATTGTCACCCTTGACCCTGGTTCCCCCCCCCCCACCCCCTGGGTGTATCGTAATTCATATTCTCCAATGGGACCCATCCATAGCTAAGAGTCATCCATCATACTCTCCAGTTAGAATTTTGCACGGCAGAAACTTCAGTCACCTAGTTACTATCTTTGAAAACTATGGAATGCACTTTTGACTTCCAAGCTGCCACACTGTTCTTTCAAACCCCTTTCCCCCCTCCCTATCTGTTGGCAACTCTTAAAAAAAACATAGAAATATTTTATGAATTGACATAATTCCCATCGTCCGTCACCATGGTTGCAGAACCTAGGATTGCTGGTCTGTCTCTTTTAATGGTCAGCTTTGGACACCTCACTATTGCCAGTGCTTGAGAACTGAAGAGACCTCTCTCTCCTAAGTTCTGCAAAGACGGAGAACCCATCACTTTCCAGATGTTGCTGACGTCCAACTTCTAGCAATCCTTTGTCATTGGCCACCACCAGTTGTGGTTGCTAGGAGTTACCATTTAGCAACTTCCAGAGGTGCTCAGGCTCCGCTTCTTGATCTAGTCAACTGTTGCGGTGAACATGGCTTCCTGCCAGGTGTGTCAAAATTACGACTACTCACTTTGGGTTGTCTTCCGTCACCACTGTCTTCAAAAAGGCTAGAAAAGCAGCACAGAAATTCATACACACAGCTGGCTTCCAACAGCCTGGATCGTCCTGTCAAGAGTAGGGAAGAAATTGTTAACTTAAGAAATAACCGGGGCTTTTGTTTTGAGGCACAAATGCAACCCAAGTATATATCTTTTCATTTCCAGCCCTTAAAAGAAGAGCTATCGGGCTGGTCGCCATTTCTGTTTCAAACCAGCATTTCTCCGTAAGAGCTACAGATCTAAGAGTTAAGAGTGTGTCTCTTTCTTATGAAGTGGGTTGCTTGAAACTTCCTTAAACTCTACGAGGAACCCAATGTTTCCGGCTTGGCGGACTGGCGGGGGAGGAGAGGATGGTTCTGCGCGAGTGGGCAGCAAGTGTGCGCCTAGCTCCATTTGTGCAAGCGGCGTGCCTGCACCCCTGATTCTCACTTAAAAGAAGCATGCTCGCCTGCTACTTGCGTCTGGATGCACATGCATGCGTGCACTCGCCAGCTGTTTTGGCGGCCCGGTGGCAACCCCCTCCAGGGCCCATAGGCTAGGGGTGCCTAATCTAAAACCACCGTTTCTCTTCCTTGGGAACGTTAAGATGCATGAACTTCAACTTGCAAAATTGCCCAGCCACCATGGTTAGCTGGGGATTTCTGGAAGTTGAAGTCCACACATTTTAAAGTTGCCAAGATTGGTTTAGACCAGTGGTGGCTAACCTTTTTGGGCTCCTGTGCCAAAAATTGTGTGCGTGCTCGCGTGCCAACACCCAGAAGGCAATGAGCACCCCCCACACACACACCCTGCGCATGCACGCACAATCCCCACACCTCCCCTTACCTGCACTGCACCTCACAGCTGATTTTTGCCTGGTTTGAAGCCTTTTTCGGTCTCCCAGAAAAACCCTCTGCAGGCCGAAGAGGCCCATTTCATCACTTCTGGTATTAACAGGAAGTGACAAAATGGGCCTATTCAGCCTGCAGAGCCTTTTTTTCAAGCCACTGGGAGGCCGAAAAAGGCCTCAAACCAGGCAAAAATCAACGGCGAGGCCTAGTTTGAGGCCTTTTTCGGCTTTCCAGTGGCTTGAAAAAAGGCTCTGTAGGCCGAATAGGCTCGTTTCGTCAGCCGTGAGGCACACGCATGCGCAGAGAGGTACGTTTGCCTGCGGTTCATGTGCCAGCACAAATGACTCTTGTTACCACCTCTGGCAGGCGTGCCATAGGTTCGCCATCACGGGTTTAGACCATCAAGGAAGCTTCAAATAACCCACTTCTAACCCTCAAAGGAAACAGTATTGGAGAAACCCTAATTTCTACTCCTGCCTGAGGCGTGAAACCTGGCTATGTGACTTTTGGCTAGTCCCTCCTTCTCAACCCAATCCCCCTCATATGGTGGTGGTTACGGGGGGAAACTGGAATGTTATGTATGTTTGTTGCCTGAGTTATTTATTAAAAAATAAGATGGGATATGAATGAATAAAAATAGAGGAAATTGGGGAATGACACACTAGCGGTGGCTGCTAGATTTATGACAGACTCCCCTTTCCCCCTCCTTTGTTCTCCATCTATCCATCTTTTTGATTATCATCATATTCATTCTTCTTGTAATTCCTTTGTCACTGCTTAATTAAATGTTTACTGTTACTTCATTTGCATATGCCTTTTCATTTTCTTCCTTTTTACAAATACAAGCCACATAGAGCAGCCCCATAGCAAAGTAGGCAGCAAATAAAATATAAGAATAAGAATAAGAATGAAGATGAAGATGGAGGAGGAGGAAGAGGAAGAACAAGAATAAGAATAGGAGATGAGGAGGACCAGGAGAAGAGGAAGAGGAAGAGGAAGAGGAAGAAGAAGAGGAAGAGGAAGAAGAAGAAGAAGAAGAAGAAGAAGAAGGAAGAAGGAGGAGGAGGAGGAGGAGGAGGAGGAGGAGGAGGAGGAGGAGGAGGAGGAGGAGGAGGAGGAGGAGTAATAGTAGTAGTGGGAGGAATGACAAGGAACAAAATCCAGTAAGAACACATGACAAAACTCCGAAGATCTATCCAGCATTCTTAAGATGTTTAGTATAATCAATGTCAGCTGCATCAGAGAAGCCTACAGATAATCCTCGAATTATGACCATAATTGAGTCCAGAATTTATGTTGCTAAGTGAGAAATTGGTTAAGTGAGTATCGCCCCATTTTACAAGTTTTCTTGCCACGTCTGTTAAGTGAATCACAGCAATTGTTAAATTAGTAACCTGGTTGTTAAGTGAATCTGACTTTGCTTGTCAGAAGGTCCCAAAAAGATGATCCCATGGATCCCGGGACACAGCCAAGGTCATAAATATGAACCAGTTGTCAAGCATCACGTGGGGAATGGTCATAAGTGTGAAAAATGGTCATAAGTCACTTTTTTCAGTGCCGTTATAACTTCAGTCACTAAATGAACTATTTTAAGTCGAGGACTACCTGTATAAGCTTGTATCGGGCAACTTGCAATTCGGGGTGTGCAAGACATGTAAAAAACAAACAAACGGTGTGGCTGCAGCCGCCATCTTGGTATTTTGAAGCCTGTGGACTTGAGGGCATCTCTTTCCCAAGGTCAAACTTACCCGAATGAGTTTGAATATTTTCATAGTCTCAAAAGTTTCCAGACCCACAACTGAGCCATCGGGCCCTCGATACCCTGCCACAATCCGGGACACCCCAGGAAGAAAAGACTGGGCCCACCACTTGATAATCTTGTGCCTGAAAAGAAGGCAGATGATTGCAATGAATGTCAATCTGCATTGAAGTGAACCCCCATCCACTCAGCTGGGAAGTGCTCCGTTTCCTCGGGTAGTGAACCAAAGAATTGATTAATCCTGGTTTAATTTGGAAAAAATAAGCCACAATGCGGAACTGCAGCCTGTTGTTGGCTTACTGACTACAAGGTAGTCCTCAACATATGAGCATAATTGAGCCCAGAATTTCTGTTGCTAAGGGAGAAATTTGTGAAGTGTTAACCCGTTTTATGACTGTTCTTTCCAAATTTGTTAAGTGAATCGCTGCAGTTGTTAAATTAGTATCGTGGTTGTAATGCGGACTGTGGGGTGCTTAGATCTGGCCCATGGGAGCCACCCTGGAAATAGCAAAGGACCAGCCCGCGGTGCCTCCGCCAGCAAAAACAGAGCTCGGGAGGGCCGTATCCAGCCCCCACAAGCTGTTTTTGCTGGCAGAGGCTGTCATGCCCCTGTTGGAGACTGACTCTGAGGGAGAGGAAGAACAGACACAGGGAGCGGGAGTGTGGCTCCGGAGGTTGTGGAGGAAACTGGGGAAGGGCACAGGCCAGCTGGGCATTCAGAGGGAGACCCAGGCCCATCCCTTCTTCATCCTAGGGCACGTAGGGAGGAGTGGATAAGTAAGAAATGTGAATGGCGTGGTCTATGGGGGAGGAAAGGGCCTTGATCCCCTTCATGGGCTGCAGCTGTGAGGACTGTTTTAAAGGACAAACCGCATGGGCCAGTGCTGGAAGCAAAGCGTGAAAATATTTCTAGTTTGTCAGTTCTTATCTGAATTCTGGCATCCTTCCCAGTGTGCGTATTTCGATATCTCTGGATGTCTTCAAGCCCTTATCCTGCCAGTCTCATTAATTGCTTCAGTGTGGTTTGTGTTGTTGCTTTTTTCTATTTATAATTTATAGGTATTTTGAGTTTGAACAGAAGTTCTTCCTTTTCGCAACTGTTTGTGGGGGAGTTTTTTCTCCAGTCAATGATAATTGGACCTTTGAAGCCAAACTGAAGGAATTAAAGGGACTTCACCTGTTTTTGTGACTTTGTTGCTTTTGTATCCCACTCTGGATCATCACAGAAGGTTGCAGGAGGCCGTCCCAGTCTAAAACCGAGATCGGTAGCCCGTTCTCACGGCATTGCACTCGGACTACCACAGGCACCCCTGACACGATTGACCATTCCCACCCTGGCCATGCCCCCCAGCCCCCCCCCCCAAGGTCACACACAACCTGATGTGGCCCTCAATGAAATTGAGTTTGACACCCCTGCTGTAGATGTTTCTACTGCCTATGGGTCTACTGCAGAAGATCTGAGCTGCATACAAAGTTTATTTCCGCTGGCGGTAGTCCATCTTGTTTCCTTCTCGTTGCCAAACTGAAGCCCTGGATTTTGCCCCTGTTTTTCTATGCTTGCCACTTTGTGCCAATTGCCATTTTCCTCCCCCAGCATCCTAGGAGCCAGCCGAGAAGGGATGGCTGTGTGACAGGTCTAGCTGAAGAAGGGGGGACAGACGCAGGCATCAAGAAGGAAACACAATTTTGACTCTTCCTTCCTCACCTGTAGAAACTTCTCCGCTGAGCAGGGCTGTGCATGACTTTGCTAGTCTTCAGCTCCACATAGCAACTAGGTGGCTGTGGCGAAGGGCTCCGGGGATCGGTGCAATCTACCTCCCCAGAGAAGAGAAGAGAGTGATTTCCCAGGCGGGACCGAATCACTGTGCAGAAAGCTTCATTTGTGTTCACTACTCCAGTTGGATCAGGAATCCCATCGGGAGTATCTGAAGGAGAATGAGAAGGTTGTTCATTTCCAGGTCATTCCTTCAAGAAGCTGTACAGGCAATTGTCCACTTACTATCACAATGGGAACTGGAATTTCTGTCCTAAGATGAGCCAGACATGATTTTAGAACCATTTTTATGATGGTCGCTTTAAGCAAATCATCACGGTTATTCAGTGAACCCCCACGGTCATAAGTGCAAACCCATTCTTTTGGACATCTTTTGCTGGAAAGTTGCCCCAAAAAACTTGCAAATCAGGGTCACATGATCACAAGGCATTATCGGTCGTAAACATGAGCCGGATGCCAAACGCCCGAATTGCAATCATATGAACATGGGGTTGGTAAGACAGCCATAAATGCAAGGACCAAGCATAAGCGTGAGGACCGGATTGTCATTGGTCCGATTAATGAACCCAACAAAAAACAGGCACTTTCAGGAACTCTGAAATCCCAAAAGCAAAACTTTATGGAGTACATCATTTCAGCAAAACCAGCTCTAACTTTTCCTGCGCAATGCTGCAAAGAATAGATTTCTCCCCTCCTCCCACTGGACAAGTCACATTGTCCAATTATGAATCGTTCTTTTGTTTTGAGAAAGGTTCATGTCTTGGCCAACACCTGCAGAAGTGTCCTTGGCTCTCACAGTTGAAGCCTGGAGTCTCCCCATTCTATCTTCCCCTGCCCTGGGGGGAGGGCAGTTCTTTGGCAAGGGTAAAAAGTTAAAAATTAAAATTCACAGAAAGCATAAGCGAATTCAATCTTGTCACAGACTTTTTCAGCAGCTGTTGTAACTTTGAACCATCACTAAATAAATGGTCACAAGTCAAGGACTGCCTGGAGCATCAAATAAACATGGTATTGCATCGTTGCAGCCATTCAGTCAATCATTAGCTGGATTAGCTGACTAATATCCATCTGCATAAAAAGTGTCAGTTTATCCCATTTTTTTTCCCCTGAGTTTTGCTACCACAGACAAACACGGCTCTCCACCTACATTGTCTGCCTCCAGGATGGATTTGATTTAAATCATATCGTTTTAAATCACGATTTAAATCACTAGTAAAAAGGCTTGATTTAAATCAACTCGATTTAAATCATAATTTTTAAACAGCAACTGTCATCTCTGTCCTGAAGCATTTCCTCTGCCCTGCTGCTAACTCACCGACAGTCCTAATATTGCAGAATATACAGCCTCATGCTACATAACTAAGCTCCCATTTCATGCTGAATAAAATAAATTATTAATGTATGTTAAATAAAAAACTAGATTTTTACTCAAATCATTTTATTAAAATAAATTTGATTAAAATAAAAAAATCCAATTTAAATTTTAAAAATCTGATTTTTTATTTTTTTTATTTTTAAAAAATCATTTTTATCCACTCTGTCTGCCTCATTCCTAGTAATTCAAACACTCTGAAAAAGACAGAAGCATCAGCTGAGTTTAGGAAGGGAAAAACAAATTAAGCATTGCTCCTAAAGACCTGGCTTTCAATTCACAGCTGGGAGCTCTCCAGAAACCTTACCGGCACACATATATTGCTCAAATTTATATCCCATATACATGAGCTCCTTCAGCGTTTCTGAGCGCTGCTCCCGTTCTCGGCGGGCGGCCTCAGTTTCAAACTCGCTAATGTACAAGGTCCCCCGGAAGAGAGTGACAGCCAGCAACCATCCCTCCCGACTCTCGTATGGGGTGGTCAGCACTTTGGTGAGATGCCCCCGCCAAGTCACAAAGTCAGCATTCAGGAGCTTTCTGCAGGGGAGAGGGAGAGGGAGAAAGACAAAGAGAAAGAAAAAAGAGAGAAAGAAAATGAGAGAAAGGAAAAGAAAAAGAAAGGGAAAGGGGAGAAAGAAAAGAGAGAGAGAGAGAAAATAGAAAAAGAAATTATGAAAAAGAGAAGAAAGAAAAAGAAAAAGAAATTGTGAAAGAAAGAAAAAGAAAAAGAGAAAAGAGAAAGGAAAAAGGGAAAGAAAGAAATTATGAAGAGAAAGAAAAATTATGAAAGAGAAAGAAAAGAAAAAGAAAAAGAGAAAGGAAAAAGAGAAAGAAAGAAATGAAAGAGAAAGAGAAAGAAAAAGAGAAAGGAAAAAGGAGAGAAAGAAAGAAAGAAATTATGAAAGAGAAAGAAAAATTATGAAAGAGAAAGAAAAAGAAAAAGAAAAAAGAGAAAGGAAAAAGGGAGAGAAAGAAAGAAAGAAATTATGAAAGAGAAAGAAAAAGAAAAAAGAGGGGGAAAAGAGAAAGAAAAAGAGAAAAAGAAAGGAAAAAGGGAGGGAGGGAGGAAGAGAGAGATAAGAAAGAAAGAAAGAAAGAAAGAAAGAAAGAAAGAAAGAAAGAAAGAAAGAAAGAAAGAAAGAAAGAAAGAAAGAAAGAAAGAAAGAAAGAAATTATGAATAACCAACCAAAAAAACTAGATCTGCCTAAATCCCAGTAGAGTCAAAGCAAGATAACTATTTTAACACTGCTCTTTATTGTTTTTCCAGCAGTACATATCATAGTTACATTCTTAACAGCGTTAGACATCAACATATATTATTTTGCATCTTCTGTCATTGATTCATATATAAATATCAACTATAATTGTTTTCCGTGTTTATATTTGCTATTACATTCTATCTTTATCTGTCATATCTACATACCATTCTCTTAAGGTCTCTTCTACATAATTTTTGCTTTTCATCTCTTATCCTTAATTTGTAACAATTCGTACCATCTATGCCATATTGAGTAGTAATCAGATTCTTCTTTTTCCTTCATTTTTAATGTAAGCAATACTCATTTCTGCACAATCAGTTATTTTTTGTAGAACTAAGTCTTCTGTTGGTATATTAGGCCCTTTCCACATTTGCACGTATGCAATTCTGGCTGCAGTTAATATGTGTAAGAATTAGGTATTTTATCTTTTTTGGGTAACGGTCTTTAATTATTCCCAGTAAATAGGATTCTGGTCTGAGTTCAATTTGGTGCCCAGTGATTCCTTGTATCCAATCCTTAATTTGATTCCAATAGATCTTGGCCTTGGGGCATAGCCACCACATATGGTAAAAGGTACCGTCAACTTTTTGGCATTTCTAACATTTGGGGCTGGTATTTGGGTGTATTTTGGCTAATCTTGTCGGGGCTAGGTGCCATCTGTAAAAAATTTTGTATAAATTTTCTTTATATGTTGAGGCTACTGTTAATTTGTAATTTATATTCCATAATTTTTCCAAATCTATGTTATATCCAAAATTCCGTGCCCATCGTGTTTTTTACCGTTTCCTCATGCATTTTAAAATCTAACAAATATCTGTATATTTTGGATATAAATTTTTGTTCTGGTCCAATTAAAATTTTATCTAATTGATTTTGCCCCCTACCGAATACAAATTCTTCTAAATCCTTTTTATATCTTATTTTGAATTTGAAGGTATGGTCACCAATCAATTGTAATTCCCTGTTCTTTAAGTTCTTGATTTGATTTGAGGTTCCCTTGGGTGTCTAATAATTCATTATAATTTATCATTTTCCCTAAATCCAATCCATTAGGATTTATCATGGCCTCCATGGTTGACCATCAACATGGTATTTTCATGTAGTATTTATTCTTAATTTTCCTCCATGTCAATATAAGTGAATTTCTTATTAAATGTCAGTTAAAGTAGGCATGTGTCTTACCTTTTTCTCCCATAAGTGTGCATGCCATCCTTCCTGGAGGTCATGACCCTCTATTGTTAGTATTCTCTTGTTTTTTAGTTTAACCCAATCCTTGATCCAATCTAATATTGCTGCCTGATAGTAAAGTTCCCATTCTGGTAACCCAAAACCACCTCTGCTTTTATTATCCTGCATCAATTTTAATTTAATGTGTGGTTTTTGGCCCCGCCAAACAAATTTGGTTATTTTATTCAATTCAATGAAAAATTGTTTTCCTAATTTTATCAGGATCATCTGAAAAAGGTACATCAATTTTGGTAGTGTGTTCATCTTTAGCACTGCAATTTTGCCTAAGATTGATAACTGTAGTTTCCCCCATGATTCCAATTCTTTCCTAATTTGTTCATTTAATTTATTATAATTGTCCTCCTTGACTGACGAACACCTAACGGATAGCCATATTCCCAAATATTTTTTTTCGCTCTGTAATCCCTATTTATTTTGTAATTCTATTTTCCCATAGTTTTTAACAATCATTTTAGTTTTGTTCTTGTTTATTTTTAATCCAGCAACTTCCCCCAATTTTTCTATTTCCTGAAGTAATATATGCCCATTTTTTATTGGTTCTTCCACTATACATATAAGGCCGTCTGCGAATGCTTGGACCTTGTATTGTTCGTTCCTAATTTTGACCCCTTTTATTTTTGGGTTTCGTCTAATTGTGGCAAGTAGTATTTCCAGGGATAAAATAAATAGCAGAGTTGATAGTGGGCATCCTTGTCTCACTCCTTTGCCTATCTCAAAGTCATCCGTATGATCTCCATTCAATAGTATACTTGCTTTTTGAGTAGAGTATATGGCCTGTAATGTTTTCACTATGTTAATACCAAAATTCATTCCTTGTATTTGTTGTAGCATAAATTTCCAATTTAGATTGTCAAAAGCCTTTTGTGCGTCGAGAAATATTAATGCTGCTTGCTTTTCAGGGTGCGCTTCATAATATTCGATTGCGTTTAACACTATTCTAATGTTATCTCTAATTTGCCTATTTGCCAGGAAGCCGTTTTAGTCCGATTGTATAATCTCACTTAAAATTGGCTTCATTCTTTCTGCTAATATGGTCATAAATATTTTATAATCTGTGTTTAACAGGGAAATTGGTCTATAATTTGAAATCATTTGTTGTTCCTTTGGAATTAGGGTAACATATGCCTCAGACCAAGACTTTGGCAATTTAGCTTCTAGTAACGCCTCATTGTATACCTCTAATAATGTCGGTTCAAGTAATTCGTACATATTTTTATATAGTTCACTAGGGAAGCCATCTGGTCCTGACGTTTTGTTATTTTTCTGCTTTTGTACTGCCTTTTTCAGCTCTCCTGGGGTTATTTCTCTATTCTGGCTGTTTTTGAGGCTGTTTTGGGGCCTGTTTTCTGGCTGTTTTGGGGGCCGTATTCTGGCCAGTTTTTTGGGTGTTTGGGGGCGTTTTCTGGCCGTTTTCAGCCAACACAGTGCTGCAGGAGGCCATGGAGGGTGAAAACAAGGCATGGGGGTGGGTGGGAGGCGCATGCAGCCCATTTTAGCCGCCAGAGGCACCGCAGGACAGTCCTTTGATATTTCCAAGCCAGCCTTGCAGGCCTGATTTAAGCACCCCGCAGGCCGGATCTGGCTTGCAGGCCTTGAATTTGACACCCCTGCTCTAACTCTTTCTCACCCTTTGTCCTCAGTCTGTAACTGCTTCCGGTTCTGCACAATCCATTGCAGCAGATGCTCCAGGCCTTCACGAACGCTGTCATCCCGCTGCACGTAGCGGTTGCGGTAGCCATCGCGCAAGTCAAATCCAGGGGAGGGGCCTTCACAAGGGGGCGGAGCATAGTAGCGCAGCTGACGAGAATCTCCGTGGAAGCACCGCTTGGCATCTAGGGAAAAGCATCCCATTTCAGCTGGCCGCCGGTAAAAGGGGAAAGGAGCATCGTACAGAGGGGGAGTAACCGGCAAAGTAAGGGGCGCCTTGGTATCGCTCCTTGGATGCTTGACTTTGGATTCATCCTCGTGATCCCCTTGGCTGAAAGACCTGGAACCGGCCGTGTGCTTCATAAGGGTTTGTGTCTAATAACAAAAAGAATGAGCATGAAACTTCTCCCTTCAGAATACACACCTGAGAAGTTGTCCTCGCTTAGTGTTCCTCTGGATTTAAGGCTAAGGTGGAAAATGTCTGCAGCGATTCTCAGGCATCCAGGTCATGGCTGTCCCAAAGGTGCTCTTTTCTGGAGGCAACTGGACTTTGATTTGTCTTTGAAGATGTTTCACTTCTCAGCCAAGAGATATCGGGTATGGAAGGATTTAATATTCCTTGCAGACGGCTGGTGATCCTGTCAGAGCTGAAGAAGCTTCTTGGATGAGAAGTGAAATGTCTTCAAAAAAACAACAACAAGGAAGTCCAGTTGCCTCCTGAAAAAAGCACCTTGGGGACAGCTAGGATGGAAAGGAACTTTTAAAACTCTAACCCAATATTTGACATTACAAGTAGTCCTCAACGTACAACAGTTCATTTAGTGACTGTTCAAAATTACAATGGCACTGGCAAAAATGACACCACTGCGGTATTCATGTGATCACAATTCAGGCACTCAGCAACTGACTCATATTTATTACAGTTGCAGTGTCCTGAGGATCATGGGGTCACCTTTTGTGACCTTCTGATGAGCGAAGTCAATGGGAAAGCCAGATTCACTTAACAACTGTGTGACTAACTTAACAACTAGAGTGATACACTTAAAAACCATGGCAAGAAAAAATGGGACAAAACTCAAACTATTATATCCTTTCCATAATCACTCATCTTATGCCCAAATAACCCCGGATAGCTCACAGCAAGAATGATAAAACATAAAACAGTAATGCTGACATTCTCCTCTGTGCATTTGCAGGGATCCCATCCCACTTTAGCTTGACACTTTGATATTCAGCCAACGTGGCTGGGTTTTGGTTCAGCATGATTGGATATTGAAGCAATTCGGTTAGCATGTGTAGGAATACTAAACTATTTTATGGCTCAGCATGATGTGGGAACTAAGCATGATTTGCTACTACTAGAAATATTTATTCTCCTTTGTTTAGTTTAGTTTAATTTACTTTATTTGTCATTGCACCTCATACAACAAAATTAAATACCATCTACAGTGTACATTATGACTATGGAAATAAACCCAAACACACATCCTTCACATTCTATACATTGAATTGAAAACCCTGATATTGCGTTAATATTTCACTCTACAGTAGAATTCAATATAATTACTGCCCTGGGATAGAAGCTGTTTTTCAGCCTATTTGTCCTTGTTTTTATTATTCTGTACCGTCTGTCAGATGGTGATAGTTCAAAAAAGGGGCCCCAGGATGAGATGGATCTTTGAGAATGTTTTGAACTTTCTTAAGGCTGCGGGAGCTATAAAGCTCTTCCAAAGAGGGGAGAGGGCAACCAATGATCCTCTGGGCAATGACGTTAACCCTCTGGAGTGCTTTCCTATCTGCTACTGTGCAATTGGGAAAACATACAGAGGTGCAGTAAGTTAACATACTCTCTATGGTGCAGCGGTAGAAGGTCACCAGCAGCTTTTCATTGAGTTATTGTTTCCTGAGAAGTCTCAGGTAGTATAATCTCTGCTAGGCCCTTTTGACCAGGGCTGCAATGTGGGCACCCCAGGTCAGGTCCTCTTTTATGGTAACACCCAGAAACTTAAAACTGGCCACTTGCTCCACTCAGTCTCCATTGATAAGCAAGGGCTGGATGTCTGATCTGTTCCTTCTATAGTCCACTATAAGCTCCTTGGTCTTATTGGTGTTGAGGATCAAGTTATTGTCTCCACAAGTTATTGTTTCTCCATTCTCTGTCTAGTATTAAAGTTGATTAGCAGTTTGGACTTCTTTTTCTACCTGTATAATACAAGCAGTCCACAACTTACAAAAGTTCAAAGTTACAACAGAAAGTTACAACAGAACTGAAGAAAAGTGACCAAATGACAATTTTTCACATGTATAACTGATGCAGCATCCCGCCCCTTGGTCACGTGATCAAAATTCAGAGGCCTAGCAACCATCATAACGATGAATCGCTTTCATCGTTATGACGGTTGCAGCGTTCCAGGGTCATATGATCCCCTTTTGCAACTTTCTGACAAGCGAAGTCAATGGGAAAGCCAGATTCATTGAACAAGGTCTGTAACAACTTCGCTCATTTTGCCCCCATTTTACGACCCCACAGTTGTTAAGTGGAACAACTGCAGGAAGAAAGGTCGTAAAATGGGGCAAATTCCCTTGACAAATGTCTCACTTAGCAGCAGAAATTCTGGGCTCAATTGTGGTCGTAAGTCGAGGAGTACATGTAAAACAAAGACCCCCCTAAATCCTGACTCCTAATTCCTCCCCCCCCCGGGAGAGTTTAGGAGCTGACCCCTGCCCTTTGACCTCTGACCTGGCCTTGGATTCCTTTAGCGAGCATCAGAAACAAGGAAAATCCCAACGGAGCCTTCCCTGATCCTTCTTCCGAATTCCCCGCTTACCTGCCGTGACGTCAATACCAAGCGCCGGGAATGCCTGCAGCCTCGTTTAGGGGGTCGCACGCCTAACGTTAAACCACCATTGAAGCCCAGTCGGAGCGGCTGGTTTTCTGGTCAAAAAACAAAGCCCACTTTCGCTTGTTTGCTCTAAGTTGCATCATCAAAGGGCGCCAATTAGCAGAGGAAGCCCTGCCTTTTCTTTTTCCCGGTTTCTTTCAGGGTCGTGCAATTTAAATGGAGGGCCACTAGAGGGCAGTCGAAGCCTGCTTTCTGATTCAGACGCCTTTAAGGTTTTCTGAAGTTTCTCAATCTCAAAAGTCTTTTTAAAATGCGTTGGACCTCGACTCCCAAAATTTTCCAGCCAGCGTGGGGAGTTGAATGCTGGGAGTTGTAGTTTACACGTCTTATAGGGTCCAAGATTGAAAAAACACTAGTTAGTTAGTCTTAGACCTTCTTAATTTTTTTAACAGATTAACACAGTTGGAAGGGACCTTGTAGGTCATCTAGTCCAACCCCTAATCCAAAACCCATTTGACGGTTTTGCTTCTGCTCTGCAATCCCAGCCTGGAGATAATGGGAACTGTAGTGTGAGACATTTGGAGGACATGGGGAAGGTATTTTATGCAAATTCCCAAGGAGCCTGTCCTGATCCTTTTTGGAAAGTGTTGAAAACTGTAATCATGTCAATACAATTAATCATTGGGATGGACTGTTAGAGTATTATTAAATTCATATTATGTTTTTTAAATTACTGTTTGTACTAGTATATATTTTTGAGCACAGTCTTGTCTGATTTTAAACTAATTAAGCCGTATAAGTTAGATTGGGAAGTTGAAAAATCGTTTTGGAAGAATGAAGTAGTTTTTTAAAAGCTGTCCATCTGGAAGATCAAGTCAGCTAGACAGAGCTGCTTCCCCTTCATTTTTTTTTTTAAATAAACATTTTTAAAAATCTGAACTACTTGGTTTTTAATATGCAATAAACCTAACAGGACATGAATAAACCTCGCATGATTTTTTTGGTCAAAAACAGAGATGCATCAAAATAGAAGAAAGTGATGGCTGTCTATGCTTTTCAAAGTGTGTTGGAAGAAATGTACATCTGGGTTCAGTTCTAAGTGGGGAAAAAGACACTGAAAACATGGAAGCCGCTTGGGAATGATGGTTTATTGATGAACAGGATGGGTTCCTGGGCAGAAAAGGGAAGAGATGCTGAGAGTCCCTGGGTTTTATGCCCTCTCTGGGCTTATAACTTCCTGGAGCACAGAAAGAGTATCCTGATTGGTTACTGTCAGAGGGCATAGCTAGCTTTGTAGGTTGTCTATGTGCTAAGTTTGGTTGAAACTTGGTGGGCGGTGCAATTAAATGGCTCTGTTTGAAGGAGGTAGATCTTTGTTATGTCGAATAGACTGGCCCAGGCCTTAATGGCCCATTAACAAAGGTGGGAGGGCTGAGATTCTGCCTCTCTGAGTTTCTACTTCTCTCTTAGGGGAATTATTCTGCCTTTTTAGTATATCCTAAAATATTTCATTTTTCTAAGAGAAGAGTGGGGTTTTAACTTCCAACATGTGGAAAAGAAAAAAGCAACTTTCTCTTGTTTCAGATGTGGTCCCCTCCAGCCTGCAAGACTGTTGGTCAGGCTGCTCAGAAGAAAGAGAGCCTACTGCTGATACTAGACAGCATTAGACTGCTGCCATTGGAGACCCATTTGTTGTTTAGCATTGAGATATCTCAAGAGTGGAAAGTAAAAGTGAAGTAACAGGGGACACAAAACGACTTCTTCATAGGCTAGACATTACAAGACCAAGAACATAGAAAGAAGGTGCAGTCTAATAATTCAGAAACATAAATCACTTGATTTTTGAGGAGCTTTTGCCAAAAGCAAAAGGTAAATGTGTATACATAGTTGTTGTGGCTCGGAGGTTTGAGCCTGCTTTGCTAGAGGACGAAGACTCGGGCAATGAGGAAGAGGAGGATTTGGCTCTGAGGTTTGAGCCTGCTTTGTTAGAGGATTTGGAGTTGCCTTCCTCCCCAGGACTTTCCTCTTCGGACAGACCTTCCTCCCTGATTGTGCCTCAGGTGTCGGCAGATAACCAGGAGGGCGTATCAGAGTCTCTGACTGAGGAATGCTGGCTTGATGCAAGGCAACGGCACAGGCAAAAGTGCGAGTTGCAACACAGAAAGAAAGGACAAATCAGAGACTGAGATGAGGGACTGACACGCTCCACAGGGAATAAAAGTGGGTGTGTTCGCTCTGGGAACTTGTTCGGGACAACGTGTTAATTAGTGAGAGAAGCTTCGGAAGATCCTGTGTGTGGCGACAGCTTGTGATTTATATTCCTGCTTTATTGTCGGACTTGGCAGACAGCTTGTGTGAAACTGCCAAGAACTTTCTTGGCTCAAGGAATTTAACCCTGTCATTACTGGACTTGTTTGCTTGTTTATATTCATTTGGAAATCTGGACTTCTCACCTCGTTTGCACAGGTGAGACATAACACATAGTGTAAATTTAAGTCTTGTTCCAACATCAGTGAGATGCTACCGTCATCCAAACTTGCACAAAACAATTCTGATTGTGAAAAAAACAACAACCCTAATCACCAGGGAATTGTTACATATATCAGACTTAGACTTCAGAGCGTTGCATGTACATGTGCAACCAAAAAAGCTAATGCAATCCTAAATTGCATTAACAGAGGGATACAATGAGATCAAGTGAGGTACTAATACCACTCTATAAAGCCCTAGTAAGACCATACCTAGAGTACTGCATTCAGCTATGGTCACCACACTATAAAAAAAGATGTTGAGACTCTAGAAAAAGTACAGAGAAGAGCAACCAGGATGGATTAGGGGACTGGAGACCAAAACATATGATGAACGGTTACAGGAACTGGCCATGACTTGTCTAGTGAAGAGAAGGACCAGGGGAGACATGATAGCAGTATCCCAATATTTCAGGGGCTGCCACAGGGAGGAGCGGGTCAAGCTATTCTCCAAAGCACCTGAAGGCTAGACAAGGAACAATGGATGGGAAATGATCAAGGAGAGATTCAACCTAGAAATAAGGAGGAACTTTCTGGCAGTGAGAACAATCAACTAATGGAGCAGCTTGTCATCAGAAGTTGTGGGAGCTTCATCACTTGAGACTTTCAAGAAGAGATTGGACTGCCATTTGTCAGAAATGGTGTAGGGGTTTAGACTTGATGACCTATAAAGTCCCTTCCAATTCTGTTAATCTAATCTAATCTAAATTATCACCGCATGGTGATCACCAATCACACCACCAATCTTGACCCTCATCTCAGAGCCATCCATATCTTTCCAGCCCAGTCTGTCTTTCCCATAGTCTAAAATCATTGTTTTTCAACCTTGGCAACTTTAAGTTGGGTGGACCTCAACTCCCAGAATTCTCCAACCACTATCTTAAAATTGCCAGGGTTGGAAAAGACTGATCTAAATCAGTGTTTCTAAAAGTCTGTTCCAAGAACCTCAGAAGTCTCTCAAGGGTCTCCAAAATTTAAAAAAAATTTTTTGCCAGATATTGAAGACATTTTGCAAAAAGTTTTGAAGTGTCACTTTCATTATTTCTAATTGTTAAAAAGTATAGTTTCATGAAAAATATGTATATTAATATTGAATAGGTTTGATATTTTCACACAATTCAATAAATTCTACAAATGTGTCAGTTTTAATATGGTAAACATCAATAAACATAACCCGCATAAGCAGAAACTCTTTGGGGGGGGGGGGTTCTCCATAATTTTTAAGTTATAAAAATTGGGATTCTGAGGGCCAAAAACTCAAGAAACAACCGTCCAGATTAGAATAACGGCCAAGCCCGCCTTTCTTCCTTTTAAAGAGGGCCATTTAGCCGGACGAGGAAGCCATTAGGCTTTCCATCTGCCAGTCAAGCTATTTTTCTCCCGCCTACTCCAAAGACGAAAGGAGGCCGCAAAAAAAACTCTTCAAACGGAGTTACGTCATCTGTTGCCGACGACCAGGAAGCGAGACGACTCGAGTGAGGACTGAGAGGGGTAGGAAAGGCATAACGAAGCCTCAATTCGAAGTGAAATCAATGGGTTTTATGATTCAGGGAGAAAATGTGTAATTTGGAGATAGGGAGCAGTTCGGAGGTGAAAGGTGGATAGGTAGGTAGCAGCCAGAAAGAAAAACAGAGATGATGCTTAGTTGCGTTGCTTGTGAAATAGAATAGAATATCAGTTGGAAGGGACCTTGGAGGTCTTCTAGTCCAACCCCCGGCTCAGGAAACTCTAGGAAACCCTATATCATTTCAGACAAGTGGTTGTCCAAGCTTTTCTTTAAAAACTTCCAGTGTTGGAGTATTCATAACGTGTGGAGGCAATTTGTTCCATTGATTAATTGTTCTGTCCGGAAATTTCTCTTTATATTTAGATGAAAGCTTTTGCTGGAGAAACGTTTTGGAGCTGAGTCACCTGAGGGAGCTGGGGGAGAGTCAGAAAGGAGTAAAATGTATTATCACTCGTGTGGAGTTGGTATCATGAGTTTAAATAAGTTATAGTGTGATGTTTTGCTGTGTTGTTTCAAAGGAGGGAGAGGTGGGGTAAAATTTAGGAGGGGGCAAATCTCCCCTTGCCTGATTTCCTTCTACAGGTAGTCCTTGACTTACCGCAGTTTATTTAGTGACCGTTCAAAGTTGCAACGGCACTGAAACAAGGGACTACATATAGTCACAAGTGGGAGGGGATGAGTAATAAGGAGTGATGAGAAGATTAACAGCAATAGTAGTGCAGACTTTGTAATAGTTGAACAGTGTTGACGGAATTATTTGTTTAGCAGAGTGATGGCATTCGGGGGAAAAACTGTTCTTGTGTCTAGTTGTTCTGGTGTGCAGTGCTCTATAGCGTTGTTTTGAGGGAAGGAGTTGAAACAGTTTATGTCCGGGATGTGAGGGGTCTGTAAATATTTTCACAGCCCTCTTTTTGACTCTGCAGTAAACAGATCCTTGATTGAAGGCAGATGGGTAGTAATTGTTTTTTCTGCAGTCCTAATTATCCTCTGAAGTCTGCGTCTGTCCTATTGGGTTGCAGAACCAAACCAGACAGTTATAGAGGTGCAGATGACAGACTCAATAATTCCTCTGTAGAACTGGATCAGCAGCAGCTCCTTGGGCAGTTTGAGCTTTCTGAGTTGGCACAGAAATAATATCCTATAATTGATTATTTGTGAATAAGTAATAACATGAATATAAGTTAATAAGTATTGAGATTTGTTTTTGAAAGATAACCTAGAATTGAAATTAAACTTTAATGATAATATAATAATGGAACAATATGATATAGAATGTTGATTAGGATAAATTGTGAATATAACTAAATAAGAAATGTATAACAATACTAGCATGCACACAAGATATATGTATCCAACCAACACACTGTAAAATTGAAAGATGGTTTTATTTGTTGTTTTTGTTGTTTTAAAAAAAATCTAAAAAATAAGGCTTCGGTCTCTTTCTCTCCAGCCCTATGAAGCGGAAACACCAACTCCTTTCTGATAGTTTCAAGGCCAAGAAGCAATGGCCTGCTCCGAGTGACGGATCTGAGTCTTCTGGACAGGGTGAGAAAGAGTGAAATGCACTTTGCACGAAATACCTGATACGGGGCAGGTGAATGAAAAAAGGAAGGAGTTTCTAAATGGAGCCCAAGGGGGTCTTTATGGAAATGCTTCAACGGTGAGACGTCTCCGTTCTTATCTTAGCTGTTCCTTTTCTCAGACGGCCCCGCGGCAGTCGAAGCTGCTCTCCAGAATCTGGTATCTCTCTTCCCTCGTAAAGTATTTGAAGATTCCCTGCCGCCTTTGATTCTGAGGCATCAGATCTACAGTCTTGTCAAAGATCGTACGGTGGTAGACAGGTATCTGGTAAGTAAACTCCTCCCTGGTTGGGATATGGCAAACATCAGCGGCGAGCTAACAGGACCAAGATGGTGGTCACAGCAGTCCAATCAAAGCCCCGTCCACTCTGTGTGTGTGTGTGTGTGTGTGTGTGTGTGTGTGTGTGTAAATAAAGATTTGTTCTCCAAACGTTTCAGGTTGGTTTCCAAACGTTTCATCACAAGGCTAGGTAACATCATCATCATTATTATTATTGCCAGAGTACAACATGTGTACAACATCTTCAGTACAACATCTTCAGCAGAGTTTAAGGGATGTCAATGTTTCTCTGTTTATAAGGGTTTCAAGTGTGGGTGTGTCAAGTGGAGGTCCTGTGATGAATCAGCTGTGAGTCTTTAGTGAGTCTTGTGATGGCTCTTGTGCAGAGGTGGCATTCAGCAGGTTCTGACCAGTTCTGGAGAACCGGTAGCGGAAATTTTGAGTATTTCAGAATACCACCTCTGACTGGCCCCGCCCCCATCTATTCTCTGCCTCCCGAGTCCCAGCTGATCCGTTGGGTGTTCTTTTGTTGCCCTGCACAGGAGAACGGAGTTGGAAAGCAGGTCAGTTGGGTGGGGAATGGGGCCTTTGCAGTATCCTTCCCCTGTCACGCCCACCAAGCCACGCCCACAGAACCGGTAGTAAAAAAAAAATTGAATCCCACCACTGCTCTTGTGATAAGGAGATTACCTCAGGTCAGGGTCATTGGGAGGTGAACTGCTGGTGTGTGTGTGTCGGGGGGGGGTGGAATTGCATGAATTGGCTGAGGGTTGGTGCCGTCTCTGGTTGGCTGTGCGGTTGGTTTGGATTCTGAGGAGTTCGTAGGCTGGTTATAGGTCAATGTGTTGATGGAATTGCTTGTGGAGTGCCAGGCTTCGATGAATTTACGAGTGTGGCGGGTGGTAGCGTGGCCAATGGTTCTTGTGTTGCTCCCATCAAACTGGTGCTCTTTGGTGTTGGTGTGGGTAGAGATTAAGGATTTATTTACTGTATATATATATAAAATCACATGCACGTACAAAAGTGATGAGATTTTGATTGCATTGCTGCAACTTCCATCCTGACTCTTTTCATCTCTCCCAGAGCTGCTGCTGTTCTGATACCTTTAATTTGTGTCCATTGTCAAGAATGCAGGCAGTCCTTGACTTACAACTATTAATTTAGGCACTGTTTCAACTTAACAGTGACATTGAAAGAAGTGACTTAACAACCAGTCCCCGCACTTCTGAATACAGGTAGTCCTCGGCTTATGACCACAATCAAGCTCAACGTTTATGTTGCTAAGTCAAATGTTTGTTAAGTGAGTTTTGCCCCATCTTATGACCTTTCCTGCCTCGGTTGTTAAGTGAATCATCGCAGCTGTTAAGTTAGCAGCACGGTTGTGAAGTGAATCTGGCTTCCTCATTGACTTTGCTTGTCAGAAGGTCGCAAAAGGAGATCGTGTGACCCCCTGGAACACCGCAACCGTCGTAAATATGAACCGATTGCCAAACATCTGAATTTTGATTACATGACTACGGGGGATGCTACTTGGTCACAAGTGTGAAAAACGGTCATGTCACTTTTTTTTAGTGTGGTTATAACTAGGAATGGTCACTAAATGAACTGTTGTAAGTTGAGGACTACCTGTACTGCAGCATCCCCATAGTCACGTACTACAAAGTTGGGCACTTGGCAGCTGGCATGTATGTACGACAGCTGCCGGGTTCCAGGATCACAAGATCACTATCTGAGCCCTTCCCAACAACCAAAGTCAATGGAGGAAGGTGGATTTGCTTAATGACCATGTGATCCTCTTAACAACTGCAATGATTCTCTTAACAATGGCAAAAAGGTCATAAAATAATGTGTGGTTCACTTCGCCACCGCTTTGCTCAGGAATAGAAATCCTAGTGCCAATTGTGGTCAAGGACCACCTGTATTTATTTGACTTGATATTCTGCTAGATACCCAAATCTCTCATAAATTCAGAACAAAAATTATTGTGAAGGTTCTTTGCTTTCCAAGGCTTGGATGCATCACACCCTAGTAAATCTGTACACAATACTTTTTTGCAGCACACACACACACACACACACACACACACACACACACCCCTTCCGCAACAACAGGCTAATGCTCTTCACCTTTCTAAATATACCTTTAATATTTAGTCCTTTAATACTTAGTCCAGGCAAAAGCCTATTAATCTGTAAACTAACATAACAACCTTCTAGAGTTTTTACTCTATTTGGGATGAGATCCTGGATGAGATTCGGCGTGGTTGTTCTCAGTTGCTACTGGGCTCGCAGCAAAGCTCCGGGCTCCAGTCAGGACTTCCGCCATTTGTCTGAAATGGTATAGGGCACGGGTGGCAAACTTGCCGCGTCATGTTGCTGTCACGTGATATTTTTCCCCTTCACAGAGCTGGGGTGGGCGTGGCCTGCGCGTGATGCCTCCGGCCCACGGGCCGCCTGTTTGACACCCTCAGTATAGGGTTTCCTGCTCGAGCAGGGAGGGGGTTGGACTAGAAGACCTCCAAGGTCCCTTCCAACTCCGTGATCCTGTCACCAGGATATGCTGCTCATTATAGCTTGTGGCCCTGTAGTAGTGGTGGTATTCTACAGGTTCAGCCCGGTAGTTAAAAATGCTACCATTCGGCCGAACCAGTAGTTAAAAAAAACAGCTACTGGTTCGACTGAACCAGTATTTCTTTTTTTTCCTTCCTCCCAATGATCAGCTGTTCCGACGATCAGCTGTGCTGGGATCCCCCTCACTGTCTTACTGCTTCGGCCAGGAGGATTTCCTGAGGCCCAGGAAGCAAAAAGGGGCACCCGGGGGGGGGGGATACTTCTTGTCCGTCCGTCCCCGGCTCTGTTCTTTGCCTCCTGGACCTCAGGGAAGCCTCCTGGGAGCAAAAACGGAGTGGAGGGGGGCAAAAAAATGGGGCGCGGGGGGGGGTTGCTGCTGAAAAAAAAGAAGCTACGCCCACTCAGTCACGTGGCCATGCCCACCTAGCCACGCCCACAGAACTGGTAGTAAAAATATTTGCATCCCACCCCTGCCCTGTAGGACAGTGGCCCCCAACCTTTTTTCTGCCACGGCCCGGTACCGGCATCACAAAATCATCCGCGGCCCGGTACCGGCATCAGCATGACAAGGCAAGGCGAGCCGAGCGACCGGCCAGCCAGCTGTCCCCCGCTTCTCCCCGCCACCTTCAACTCCTCCTTTGTACCTTTGTTGATGGGCTTCGGGACGGCTTCGGGACGGTCGCTCGGCTCACCTTGCCTTGGGTGCTGAAAGAATCCTCGTGCCTTAGTTTTGTTCGAAGCCACCACCCCCCACCTTCGATGAAACCAAGGCGCGAGGATTCCTTCAGGACCCAAACGCCGCTTTCCAACCGGAAAAGCTCACCCGGAAGCACTTTCTCATCAAAACAAGATGGTGGCGCCCAGCAAACCGGCAGCCTGGTACAAAATGTTCCACGGACCGGTACCGGTCCGGGGCCCGGTGGTTGGGGACCCCCTGCTGTAGGAGACCTGCTTGTCATAGGTGACACTCTCCAGGCATCACTTCAGCCTCTTCGTCTCTATGCCATTTGCTTATCGCTTTTCCTCCTCCACATCCCTTCCCACTCTGTCTTAGCACTGGTTTTTCTAAGCTAAACGTCCGGGTGAGGCGAAGACTGTCTCTGGATGTCAGCATATTCTTACAAGGACCAAGGTGTGGCTCAATTAGTACAGGCAGCTGCAACACCAGTTTGAATACTGGTTAGCCAAGTTGTGCAGGTAATGTATGAGTGCTTGAGGGAAGTGTAGGGCGGGAGGCATTTCTGCCCGACTGCAGTTGCTTTTTCCAAAGAGCGGACAGCAGTCCCGACACCTCACAGTCATAAAAAACAGTTAAAATGTTATTAAGTAGTCCTGCTTCTAGAAGTTAACCTGTCAACCTGTGAGGGAATGTAGTCTGGAATCTCAGGAGGGGTGGAATAAATTCCAGAGAAGCAAGAGACAATTCACTTCAGATAGTTTGTGTGAGAGAGAAAAAAATCAAGATGGCTCCTCCCTGGTAGTGCCCAGAATATATTTGTATTTATTTTTCGTTTATTTGTATCGCGCCTGTATTATTTTTACAAATAACTCAAGGTGGTGAAGGGTGGCTCAGTGGCAAAGACGCTGAGCTTGGCGAGCAGAAAGGTCGGCAGTTCGAATCCCTAGTGCCACATAACGGAGTGAGCTCCTGTCCCAGTTTCTGCCAACCTAGCAGTTCGAAAGCATGTAAAAAATGCAAGTAGAAAAATAGGGACCACCTTGGTGGGAAGGAAACAGCGTTCCGTGCGCCTTCGGTGTTTAGTCATGCCGGCCACATGACCGCGGAGACGTCTTCGGACAGCGTCTTCGGCTTTGTAACAGAGATGAGCACCGACCCCTAGAGTCGGAAACGACTAGCACATATGTGCAAGGGGAACCTTTACCTTTACAAGGTGGTGAACCTATTCAACATCCCTCCCTCCTCCTATTTTCCCCATAACAACCCTCTCCTCAGGCTCAAAGTTCAGGCTCAACCTCCCATCCTTTCAATGTGTGTAAAATAAGGACCCAGATTGTTGGGGGACAATATGCTGACTCTGAAAAATCACTTAGAGAGGGCAGTGAAACACTGTAAAGCGGTATATAAGTGTAAGTACTATTGCTATCCTGATACTGCCTTTCATCAGGTTCATGTCCACCTGTTCTTCCTCCACCTGCCAATTCAGCCTGGAAGGGAGAGAAGTGGGACACCCCCAGATAAGCAGTTCTTGGTTTTCTAACATAGTGAAGGGAAATTAACTTTAATCGACGATTGCCCTTTCCCTCACTCACTTTTCAGTATCATAGTGAAATAAACCTTTGAAGATACTGGCCTTCAAGAAAGGGCATATTTCTTCCAGAAAAAGGAAGGGTACCCAAACTACTTCTATCACAATAGTGGGTTCATAAAGCTCATTAAACCAGGTCAGTTAAAAGACTAAGAACCACAACTGCAGCATATCCTGGGTTTGCTTAGCTTTAACTTTCCTTTTGGATTTTGGTTCAGTGTATTGAGGGAATCTTTAAAAAATTCAGAACTCCAACAACATGAACTCAACTATAAAACCAACTTTAGTCTGTTTTAATTTCTGTTGGCTATAGATAATTGCTGTTTCTCTCTGCCATGTTAGCCAACGCAGGAGATTCTTCGAAAAGCCTGTTTTATGTTCTGCTTTGCCTCATCTTCAAAATTCACGTGCCCTATCTGCTTCTGGAAATGAATTGAGAAACTCTTCTTCTCTCTATAGAGCCAGCTGAAAAATGAGGGCCGGATCCGAATGTTTCAGCACGGTTTTGAAGCGGATTTTTTTGTGGTGGCCTTCACGGACAGCTACATATCTAAGGTTGGCTTCTGCCAAAGAGGGGCATGGACAGAGGAGAAGAGCCGCAGGGCCAGCAAGCTGATAATGACGCTCTTATTGTTTTTGTCTCAGGTGCAAGAATTTATATCGGGGAAGGAGTTCGCCGGGACGGTGAAGAAGTTTTTAGATTCAGTCCTTACCTCCTGCCCCGACATCAGTTTTGACAAGAAAACGATGTTGAGAGACTTTGGCTTTAGGGACACAGAAATCACGTAAGCAGACGAGGAGTCCCTGAGGCTGTCAATTTTCCTGCTGTTCCGTAACTATTTTTTTCCCCCCTCTTTTCACTGTTTGCTCTGCCGGCCTTTTCTCCAAATTAAGCTCATTCGTTGTGTGTCTGTTGGCTGGGGAATTCTGGGAGTTGAAGTCCACCCATCTTTAAAGCTGCCGTAGTTAAGAAACACCACTACATGAGTTTTGCTTGTGATTTAAAGACCAATAAGCGCCTCTGCTTTCTGAGAATTGCACGCATTCTCATGTTACAAAAGGCAAGCTTTGGGAGAACTTAAATCTCACAGGATCAAGTCTTAATCTTGTCTCATTCAGGGTCCCGTTTCCCACAGTGGCTAATTAGATACCTTGGGATGTTGTTTGACAACTCATACAAGGATAGTCGTCTTCCTTTTTTTTTCTTGACTTACAACATTTTATTAGATTATAGAATAAAATACAAAAGCACAAAAGCAAATAGTAGGACACGGTAGGGAGAAGGAGAAAGAAAAGTGAGGAGGGGAGGGAGAAAATAAAATAAAATAAAACGCTGACTTCCAACTACCTCTGTTGAGGTAGAATAAAGCAGTAATATCGAACCTCAACTTTTTACTTTTCCATAATAATATAAACTAGCCATTTCTATAACAACAAATCAATCTAATCAATCAAGCCCAAGATCAAAGAAGAATAGTTGTCTTCTGAACAGGTAGTCCTTGAATTATGGCCACAATTAAGCCCAAAATTTATGTTGCTAAGCAAGATAATTGTTAAGTGAGGTTTGCCTCATTTTACAATCTTTTTTTGCCACAGTTGTTAAGTGAATTGCTGCATTGTTAAAGGTAGTAATATGGTGGTGAAGGGAATTTGGCTTCCCCATTGACTGCTTGTTTGAAAAGGCAGAAAGCATTACCTCACAAATCAATATATTTGGTCGTGGAATAAATCGCAATGGACATTTACGTTTCCTCTTTCTGCCTTTTCTTCAGGCAGCTGGTGAATGCTGGAGTCTTGACTGTCCGTGATGCCGGGAGCTGGTGGCTCGCTGTGCCTGGAGCAGGCCGCTTCATCAAATGCTTCATCAAAGGTGTGCCTGTTCTCACAATGTGTAGCTAAGCAATAGTTGCAGTTTGTTGGCTGAACCCACACACGATGCTAAGAAGCAAATAAACAAATCACATTATCACTCCGAGCCTGAAACTTTGAAACCTGCAAGATTTCACTAGATTAAGCAAGTCCCAAATTCGCATCCAGAACCAGCAAATATATTTCAGGGGTTTTTGGGGGGAGTAGTAGAAACTTCTTCGCATTTTAAATTCATGAAACCATTACAATTTAGCGTGGCTCTTTCATTTGAGGGTTTGTTTTTGGCAAACTAAATTAAGAAGAAATTGGAAGAATTGGAAGGAGGAGGAAGGGAGGGGGAGGGGGAGAAAGAGAGAGGAGAGGAGGAAGAGGGAGGAGGAGGAGAAGGAGAAGAAGAAAAGTTCTCCATTACCTTATCCAGTGCAGGATGTCCAGTCTTGAACTCCATTTATCAGACCTGCCCTGACTTGGTCCCTTATCCAAAAAAAAAAGACTCCATTTGTGGTGAGAGCTATACTTTTAATAAAAGCCAAGTGGATTACAGAATGGCAAAGCCAGAACTTAACTTCTGGTGCCTCCCTGTTAAACTTTTCCCGTCCACTTCCTCTCCTCCCCTATTCCCTTCTTCTCCAATTATATTTGCATACATCGTTTTTGGAACAGTCTCTTCAACGGAGGGCTGGTTGGTTGGTGAGCCGTTGCATTCCATTCCCAGGGTTTGACCCTAGAGATGGTGCCTCCGGAAGGCACGAGGATTTGGTAGTCTTCTCCTTTCCCATCCAGCTCCCCGCCCCCCATAGTGCATAGCAGACTGACAGCTAGTGTTGAGGTAATTCCCCTATAGGAGAATGAGCACATACAGGGACACGTATTTGAGAGTAGTGTAGGAATAATACACACAGAGCACACAGATACACTGTACAGTAAATGTAGGTTTTTACTTCCAGAAAGGTTTAAGCAAAGTCCAAAATAAGCAATCCAAAATCATTCACAGGTAAATCAGTCAGTTTTTCAATCCAGGGATAATCCAAATATCAAATTCCAGTGTCAAAAACAGTTCAGTAATAGACTTACATTAAATCCAGTAATATCAGTCAATTAGAAGAAATGGAGCAATGGCAATACTTTCCAACAGAAGGAAACAGAGACTTACTCACACTCTCTTTTGAGACTCTGACTAAACAAACCAGGTTTCTGGCTCCATCTTATGGCTGTTTGAGAAACCACACCCAATTGCATGCTCTTGCATTCCCTTAAAGACATAGTCCTAAAATGTTTATCCTGGTTTATATATTTCTAACCCAAATACCCGTTAGGTGACTTATATTCCTAACAGCTAGCAAAAGTGAAGCTGAAGCGTATGATGGCCGCTCTGACAGGAGCGGCTCGCTGACCATTTTTCTCTTCCCAGGAAGGAAAGCTGTCTTGGGGATGATCCAGAAATCCAAGTACAAGGAAGTCGTCCTGTCTGATTTGCAGAGCCGCCAAGCGCCCAATGCTGTGAAACTGGGCCTTCCCTACCATATTCACGACATCATTGGAGCCCAGCTGGTTGACTGGTATTAGATTCCTTTTTCTTCTCTTTCTTGTCTCCATTCCCTTCTATTTATGGCTTCCGGGAACCCACAGGCAATCTCGACATCAATTCGTTTGGCGACTGTTTGAAGTTACAGCCACCTTGAGAAAAAAAAGTGACTGGCAACCAATCCTCGTGCGTACAACTGTCGCGGGATCTCCACAATCGCAAGATCAAAATCCAGACACTTGGCAACCATCGTATGGAGTTAGTTGATTGAGTTGCAGCATCCTGGGTTCATGTGATTACCATTTGTAACCTTCCCAGCTGACTTCTGACAAACAATCTCCAAGGGGAAGCTGGATTTGCATAATACATAATTTAGTTGGAAACTACAGTGATTCACTTAACCGTGACAAAAAAAAAATGTCATAAAATCAGGCACACAACTCACTTCATAATCTTAGCAATGGAAATTCTGGTCCAGAATGTGGTTATACATCGAGAACTATCTGCAGGGGTGGGATTTAGCCGGTTCGGACCGGTTCAAGCGGACCGGTAGTTCCAGCGATCAGTTGGCCACGCCCCTGCTCTAGTCTCTCCTATATTTCCGTGTTTTGCAGCTCGGCTGATTCGCACAGCACAGCGAATTGCCATGCGAATCAGTTGTTTTGCTCACCAAGGCTGCAGTAGAAGGTGCGTTTTAGAGCTGAAAATAGCGGTTTTCAAACGCTGTGCACGCAAATCATATACTCACCGGACCGGTTGAATCCCACCACTGACTATCTGTACACCCTTTAGAATTTTGATCTTCTCAGAAACATAATAATAGGATTTATTCAGGGGTGGGATTCTACCAGTTCGCACCTATTCGCTAGAACCGGTTGTTAACATTCTAAGCAGCTCGGAGAACCGGTTGTTAGAAGAAATTACTGGCCTAATCCTGTAAGGAAGGCAGGAAGGAAACATTCTGGTGTTGCTTACAGAAACTGCCTCTCCGTTAACCCTTATGACATTCTTGGCAGGACTAGATTTCCTGTCCCAGGAACTTCTCTGGAGTTTTTTTCCCCTCCTTTACTGGTACTTTGCTTGTGTGGAGTGACCATTCAAAGTTACAATGGCACTGAAAAAAGTGACTTACGACCATTTTTCACACTTATGACTGTTGCAGCATCCCCACAGTCATGAGAGGCCAGGCGAGGAGATGCGTGCCTCGATGTGAGCGATATTGAGTTGGCCACACCCAGCCAATAACATGACCACCAAGCCACGCCCACCCAGTCACATGACCACCAAGCCACGCCCACCACCCAAGCCACGCCCACAGAATCGGTTGTTACAAATTTTGAATCCCACCCCTGGATTTATTTTTTCCCTTCCAAAGAACCCAAGTTGAAATGCTGATAATAGGAACACAGGATTTCTGAATCTGGTTCAGATGCCTGGACTTCAGCTCCCAGTAGAAGTCTACGTATCTTAATAGTTGCCCAAGGTTGGGAAACACCCGTTTAGAGATATCTTGCACATTTGAACAAGGGGATCAGTGGGTTAAACATTTCAGAGTCTCAAAAGCCCACTCACGTGTCTCTGTACCATTGTTATTCTACATTCCTCTTGCGAAGCCTTTTGAGGGATCCAGTCAGATCCAAGAATTTGAGAATGTCTTTAGAGATAAAACTGGGCAGCCAGAAAAGTCAAAAGCCACATCTTCAGATGTCTAATCTGTCCTTGGGAATCTAAGGTTACTGCTAGATATTTGCCTTTCAGGTTTGTTTTAAATATCTTGTGTCTTCTATCCATTGTGAAATGGCATGCCCCCATCTTACCATCGCATTGAGCAATTCTGAGCGCTGGTTGCAATATAACAGAAGTATGGAGATTTCAGCTAGGAAGCCTCGTGGCTGTGCTCTAAATAGAAGAGCATTGTTGGAAAGCACTCCTCAGTTTCCTGGTTGCACTGGGAGGGATTATAATATTTCACCAGAGAGCTTTAATGATTTAATTGGTTGCCTTGTTCTATCAAAGGTCAAACTCTTCCATGTGGGTTAGCCCTGGTGAACTCAGTGGCAGAAAATACAAACTACAAAAAGTGTTTGCTGTATTTCTTTTCATACTGTTCCATGCAGCTCGGCTAAGTTTCTTTCCTGCTTTTGATTTTTAATGATGCCTTTCTCATTCTCTCTAGCGTGCCAACGACCTCTGGGACCCTCCTGCGACTAACAGATGATTAAAAATGTGCCAAGCAGAGAACTGTGCCCAAAATAGACTTTTTAGATTTTTTTTTTCACATCGGGATTCGGAGTTTTTTTTTAAATGAGCTTCCGGCATTAGTGGGACCAGAAGAAACTTTTCCTCAGCAAAGTAACCTTCACTGATCTAGAAATTGCACTTAACACAGGAGCTCCTTGTAGGAAACTATCGTAAACGGATTGGGATTTCCCACATTAATGGTTACATGCGTGGGCCTGAATTGAGAGTAAAATAAAATGATACAGTCCTTCTCCATGAATTGTAGAGGCTGAAGTAAGCTTTCTGTCCTAGGCCTCCCCAAAAGCACTAAGTCAATTCTGAGTTCCAGCAAAACCTCTTTTATTACATTAATGTGAATTTATTTCATTCACAATCAGCCAATGGCTTGGCAAACAGTCTTGCAAAGGTATACGAATTACCTCAGACCTTTATCAATTCTGGAACGCTGCCTGGTAAAATTCCACGCTCAGTGCTGACAGGGAAGGGCTGGGTTATATAGACCAATTTTCACGAGACTGAAACAGACGGACGAGCAAGTTGTTTTCTGCAAAAGCCTCCTCCCCTTTTGCTTCTCTTTTAATCCTGATAGGAGGGGCCATTCATCGTCCACCTATGGCCTTACTCCCACGTCGACCCTGAGCTCTTAATTGTGCCTTTTGGCAGCTCTGCGCATGCACAGGCTGGGAACCGGTTCTAGAAGCTCCCATGCCTCACTGCTGTCCGAGCCCGAAGGCAGCTGATGACTGCTAGCCTGCTCTGGCCCCATCTCTGCCTCTGATGCAGAGCCCTCATCCGGGCCTTCCTCAGCCTCCAGGACTGGCCCGGGTTCCTCCCCAACCTCCTCACTACTGTCCGACTGCTGCCAGCTCCACCAGCCATTGGCGGGCCACAACAATAGCGAGATACACTCCCTGGTTGGTTCATTCCTTGTGTATGGTGTTAGATATTTATTCTGTATACCTTGAATATGGGTTTACAATGGGTATGAATTTAGTCACTTGTTGCAAAAACAAAAGAAGTTTGGAACGTGTCTTTAAATGGAATTTAAAAAACCCAAAGGATGTGCTTGTCTTTTATTTCTTCACGCTCGTTTTTTTAGGAATATACATGATTATTTTTATGGAGGGGGGGTTTCCAATTCACAAATAATCTGCATTTCAGATTACAGGTAAATCCTTGATTTAACAACAGTTCATTTAGTGACCGTTCAAAGTCACAGCATCGCTGAAAAAAGGAGCTTATCATTTTCCACACTTATGATTGTTGCAGCATCCCATTCCCCGTGGTCACATGATCAAAATTGGCAAATGATTCATATTTATGACGATTGCAAGATCCTGGGATCTTTTGTGATCTGACAAGCAAAGTCAATGGGGAAGCCAGATTAACTTAACCGTGTTACTAATTGAATAACTGTAATGATTCACTTAAACCACTGTGCCAAGAAAAGTCATAAAATGGGGCAAAATTCACTGAACAACTTTCTCACTTAGCAACAAAACGTTTGGCCTCAATTGTGGTCGTAAGTCGAGGACTGCCTGCGCACTTTGATTCTAGCATGTGTAAGTATGATTATTCTCCCTTTCTAAAGCCCTAAGCACTTATTGGCCCTTTGTGATATCAGAAACTGTGTTGTATTAGACACTGAACAGTAAATGCTTGTTCGTCTCTTTTCGGCAATGTGACATTAAGAATGACTGTTACTACTATTGCTCATTTGTTACACAACTTCATGTGTGCTTCCACCGAGTCACATGTATAGTGTTCATGTTCATTTTTTCCCATCTGGAGAGATCGTTTTGAACAGTCTTTGCAGTTTCTAAGCTGTCCCCACCCTGATTTACTACAAACTAGAAATTTAACCCTCTTAGCTCATTCCTAGCCCCATGAAATAATTAGAAAATGTCACTTAAAAAAAAAAAAAAAAAGACCTTTGGGAAGAATTCTTTAAAAACTAGCTATTTAGTGCTGTGTTATTTTTTACTCTTCAATTTCCTTAATGATTTCTAGGAGGGAACTTTTGTTTTAAGGCTAGACTGCTAAATTTTATTATTGATCTATTCCCTCAAAGTCAGGCAATTCATTACGAAGCTGCATCATGATCAAATGTGTATCTTTCTCAAAAGAGGATATTAACATTACAGAGCAGGATCTGCCTCCTGCCTGCCATGTATTTTTCTACCTTTTCCAAATGGCCGATTCACCCCTTCGTCCGCCTTTCTTTTAGTACTGACAGCCAATAAAGCCCTTTCGTCAATTATTATCTTCCCTTGCCAGTCTTAATTCTTTTTATGGTGTAGGGTTCAGCTTATTGATTTAGTAAAATATCTAATTCCAGGAACACAAACATAATCAAGAGAATCATATTAATCGTATTAATAAGGATTCAACAAAATCTGCAGGACTATAGACGTTGCAAAGCTCCTAAATTCAGCTCACTGAGCCTCCGTATAGTAGGAGTATAGTAGGCCAAAATCACACAGGACTCTAAATCTCTTAACACAGTATGGAATTGTGGCCATATACTGTATTTTAATGGTTTATTTTGGGGGCATTGAGCATAATTTGGTCATATGGATCTGTGGGTTGCAAAACTTGAATATCTTCAGTGTTGGATGAGGGTGGACTACCCCAGATGGACCGGGCATGCAACTCAGAGTTGTCCCAGTGAGATAGGTGGCATGGATGCTTATAAATATGATAAATACTTATGCTCCAATATGACACTTGCTCCAATGCTTAATAAAGGAGGTCAGTAAATCTCTTACTCTGCTTTCATCCCTCTGTGTATGTGCATGTATCTGTCTCTGTGTTTCTCTCTGTGTGTATTTCTTTGTACTCAAAAGTTGACGAGAGAGAAGAATGCTATTGGGTACTTGTTAGTGGAATCCCAAATGAGATACTTGTTTGTTGCCTAGTCGGAGTGTTGTTACTTAAACCCTCCAGGAGGGTTTAAGCAGGAAATGTACCAAGAGAGTGCTCCGAAGACCTTGAGAATATAACTTACCACCACCCTGACTACACAACTAACAAGCATCTCCTTTCGGATTCCACAAACAAAAACAAGTGATTTGATGAAATCATGTTTTGGCCACAACAAAGCTTAAATAACTACAGTATAACAGAACAACAGAGTTGGAAGGAATCTTGTCTAAGCTCTTTCTCAAACAGAAGACCCTGTACCATTTCAGACAAATGGCTATCCGATCTCTTCTTGGAAACCTCCAATGATGAAGCACCCACAACTTCTGAAGGCAAAGCCTTTCCACTGATTATAGACTGAGTAATCTCCATTCATTCATGATGGCAATCTTTCAATATCTGAGGGGCTGCCACCAAGAAGAAGAGGGAGCCAAGCTATTATCCAAATCCCCTGAAGGCAGGACAAGAAGCCATGGATGGAAACTAATCAAGGAGAGAAGCAACCTAGAACTAAGGAGACATTTCCTGACAGTTGCAACAATTATTCAGTGGAATGAGTTGCCTCCGGAAGTTGTGAATGCTCCAACACTGGAAGTTTTTAAAGAAGAGATTGGATAACAATTTCTCTGAAATGGTTTAGGGTTTCCTGCCTGAGAAGGGGCTTGGACTAGAATACCTTTAAAGTCCCTTCCAGCTCTGTTACAGGTCTCAACTCGTGACCAAGATGTCTGTCATTAAGTGAGACATTTGTTAAGTGAGTTTTGCCCCCTTTTACTACCTTTCTTGCCACGGTTGTTAAGTGAATCACTGCAGTTGTTAAGTTAGTAACACGGTCGTTAGGTGAATCTGGCTTCCCCATTGACTTTGCTTTGCCAGCAGGTCGCAAAAGCTGATTACGTGACCTCAGGACACAGCAACGGTCATATCACGTGACCATGGGGCAAAGGATGTGAAAAACGGTCATCGGTCACATTTTTCAGTGCCGTTGTAACTTTGGATGGTCACTAAAGGAAATGTTGTAAGTGAAGTCACTAGCTGTATTCTGTTGTTGAAATGAACAGAGAGAAGAAAAGGGGCAGCACCCAGCCAGGATGCATCCTACATAGCAATAGCACTTAGACTTATATACCGCTTTATAGTGCCCTCTCTAAGTGGTTTACAGAGTCAGCCTATTGCCCCAACAATCTGGGTCCTCATTTTACCCATCTCGGAAGGATGGAAGGCTGAGTCAACCTTGAGCCTGGTGGGATTTGAACTGCCAAATTGCAGGCAGCTGGCTGCAGAAGTAGTACTCTAACCACTGCGCCACCAAGGCTCCTTTTATTTTTTTACATGTTAAATGTTCAATTTAATTGACCAGTTTTTTTCTCTCTCTCTTTTTTTCAATACACTATTTGTTGTTGTTGTAGTACAGGCAGTCCTCGACTTATGACCACAATTGAGCCCAACACATGTTGCTAAGCGAGACATTTGTTACGTGAGTTTTGCCCCATTTTATGATCTTTCTTACCACCATTGTTAAGTGAATCATTGCAGTTTTTAAATTAATTAGGTTGTTAAGTGAATCTGGCTTCCCCATGGACTTTGCTCGTCTGAAGGTCGCAAAAGGGGGATCACACGATGCCAAGTTATCGCACCCGTCATAAATGTGAGTCAGTTGTCAAGCATCGAATGTAAATCACGTGACTACAGGGATGTTGAAACCGTCATAAGGGTGAAAAACAGTCACAGCTCACTTTTTTTCAGTGCCATTGTAACTTTGAATGGTGACTAAGTGAACTGTGGTAAGTCGAGGACTACCTGTATGAACCAGTTGAAGCCATGTTATTATTACACCCATCATAAATGTGAGTCAGTTGTCAAGCATCCGAATGTAAATCACTTGGGGATGTTGCAACAGTCATAAATGTAAAAATTGGTCATAAGTCACTTTTTTCTGTGCCATTTTGAAGGGTCACTCCATGAACAGTTGTAAGTTGAGGACAACCTGTAGTTGTTAGGGTTGGATGTATGTTTCTGTTTTGTTTCATTCTAGTTCTCTAGTGCAAAGAAGAGCAACCAGGATGATTAGGGGACTGGAGACTAAAACATATGAAGAACGGTTACAGGAACTGGGCTTGGCTAGTCTAGTGAAGAGAAGGACCAGGGGAGACAGGAGAACCGTCTTCCAATATTTGAGGGGCTGCCACAGAGAGGAAGGGGTCAAGCTATTTTCTAAAGCACCTGAAGGCCAGACAAGGAATAATGGATGGAAACTGAACAAGGAATAATGGATGGAAACTGAACAAGGAGAGATTCAACCTGGAAATAAGGAGAAACTTTCTGACAGTGAGAACAAGCAACCCATGGAACAGCTTTTGTCTTCGGAAGTTGTGGGAGCGCCATCACTTGAGACCTTCAAGAAGAGATTGGACTGCCATCGGTCAGAAATGGTGTAGGGTCTCCCGCTTAGGCGGGGGTTGGACTAGATGACCTATTTATTTATTTATTTATTTATTTATTTATTTATTTATTTTGTCAAGCGATTATAAGATAACAGGTATATGTATAAACATAGTCATGAGTACATGAAATGGATATGTATAAGAAAAAAAAGAAACAAAAAAGAATCAATAGGACAGGGACCGTAGGCACGTTGGTGCGCTTATGCCTGCCCCCTACAGACCTCTTAGGAAAGGGGTGAGGTCAATAGTAGACAGTCTAAGGTTAAAGTTTTTGGGGTTTGGGGAAGAAACCACAGAGTCAGGTAAAGTATTCCAGACATTGACCACTCTGTTGCTGAAGTCGTATTTCCTGCAATGAAGTTTGGTGCGGTTTACCTTGAGTTTATATCTGTTGTGTGCTCTTGTATCGTTATGGTTGAAGCTGAAGTATTCATTGCAATACTTTGCAATGTATTTCATTGTAATGTAATTCATTGCAATGTATGGATTTTATATACTATACTTAGATGGGACCGAAGACGGCGTAAGTTCTACAAGGTCCCTTCCAGTTCATCTGTTAATTGTTTGTGTTACTGTTTTATATTTTATTTTCTATGATGAAACAATACACGTCACCATAGAAACTCATCCGTAAATACCTAAAAAGAGAAAAGGGGCAGGGCCTCATCCGCCCACTCGGACAAGGCTTCGAGGACAGGGGAAAAAGGCAAAGCAGCAACCACCACAGCTGCCTCCTCCTGCCATCGCTCTGGTCGTCACTTCCGCCCGATATACAAGGGGCGATGAAGGCTGCTTGGGGCTTCGCGCCGGGATCGCCTCCGCGGGACGGTTCGGGCTCTGCCCGGAGGAGCCCCTTGGTTTGGGGGCTTCTATGGCTGGGGCTGTGGTGGTGGCGGGTCTCCGGGATGGCCACTCCGGACCAGGTAACGCCGGCATCGCGTCTCTCGACCGGGTCTGGCGGGGACGGGACGGGACGGGGCAGGTGCCCGCTTTGGCCGCAGGGATCGTCTGAATGAAGAAGAGAAGGAGCGGGAAGGGGTGGGTGGGCAGCTGGCCGGGCATAGGGGCCGCCCTGGAGGAGTATCGGAAGCCGAGTCCTTTGGCTAAGCTGCAAAGAGACCGGAGGAGACAGAAGGTCGCCCGGGTAAGGGACACCCACGACTCGGAGGATGACTCACAATAGCAGGGTTGTGGTTGTGGTTGTGGTTGTTGAAGTTTAGCCGGCTTGCTTCGCTGCTCCGGTTTGTTTGTTGGTGGCTCACAACGCGCCCGGTGTGGAGCGGTTCACCTCCCAGCCTGCGAAGGAGCAATTCACTTAGAACAGGGAACCTCACCTCGGGGTTGGAAAGGGACCTTGGAGGTCTTCTAGTCCAGCCCCCTGCTCAGACAGGAAGCCCTATACCATTTCAGACAAATGGTTGTCCAATCTCTTCTTTAAAACTCGCAGTGTTTGATAATATGAGTTATTATGTAATGTAACTGTAATTGAGACTTCGAAATGGATGCACAAAAAAACTGGTAAACCAACCGACACACTGTTTGTATATTTATCAAAGAAAGCGGGATGTTTTTATGTTTTGTTTGTTTTGTTTGTCTTTAAAAACTAATAAAATTGTTTTCCAAAAAAAAAAAAAAAAAGCTCGTAGTGTTGGAGCATTCACAACTTCTGGAGGCAGGTTGTTCCACTAGTTGTTTGTCCTCACTGTTAGGAAATTTCTCCTTAGTTTTTAGGTTGCTTCTCTCCTTGATTAGTTTCCTTGATTTGCTTCTTGTCCTGCCCTCAGGTGCTTTGGAGAATAAGTTGACCTCCTCTACTTTATGACTACAGGATACGGATGGGTGCTTTTTCAAGAGGCAATTGGACGTTCTGGTTTTTCTTTTCTTTTTTCTTTTTTTAAAATATTTTATTGAACATAACAATTAAAAACATTGAACGTGGTTAAGCCATTTTGACATAACTTTTGGTCAATATCACACAAATACATACTTTCCTATATACATTTGTTCAAATATACAATATGTAGATTTATTCATTCATATATTACATTCTCCAAAATCTTTGGTCCTATTTTCATCTTCATACTCTCATTTACCCTCTCAACAACTCTTTTCCAACTTAAGACCTTCCTTTCTGTCCCCATCAGTGGTAAAATCTATTCCAAATTGCGTAATATTCCGACTCGTCTTTATTTTTCATCTCTAAAGTTAACTTGTCCATTTCAGCAATTTTGTTTATTACTTGGTCATCACTTGGTATCTTTCTCCTTCCAGTTCTGGGCAAATGCTATTCTTGCCGCAGTAATAACATGTATACTCAAATATAGCTCATCCTTATTATATTTTTTTGATATGATTCCTAATAAAAAACATTCTGAACATGATCTAATTTGAAAACCCAACATTTCCTCCAACCACTTCCCCATCCTAGGCCAAAACTCTTGCGCTTTTTACTTTCTAGTTTTTCTTTGAAGATGTTTCGCTTCTGTGAAGCTGAAGAAGCTTCTTGGATGAGAAGCAAAACATCTTCAAAGAAAAACCAGAAAGTCCAGTTGCCTCTTGAAAAAAAAGCACCTTTGGGGCCCTTTTCTTTATGGCAACCCCTCAAATATTGGAAGACTGCTATCATGTCACCCCTAGTCCTTCTTTTCACTAGACTAGACCTACCCAATTCCTGCAACCTTTCTTCCTATGTTTTAGCCTCCAGCCCCCCAGCACTCTTTCCAGTGTCTCAATATCTTTATATTGTGGTGACCAAAACTGGATGCGGTGTTCAAAGTGTGGCCTTACCAAAGCATTATAAAGTGGTACTAACACTTCATATATGATCTTGATTTTATCTTGCTGTTAATGCAGCCCAGGATTGCATTTTGAATTAAAAGGGGAGCCTCAGCGTACTGCAGGCAGGTATGTTGGACTATAACCCCATAATTCCAAACCACTACATGTACAGGCTATCAATTCCTGCCAGCCATTCTTCATATGTTTTAGCCTCCAGACCCCAATTATCTTTATTGGTGTTTCTACTCTTTCCAGAATCTCAACATCTTTTTAATATATTTTAATATATTTTATATACAGTACTTAAGATATATTTTTATATTTATAACTTCTCTGGATGGATTTGGAATCCCGTGGAGGGAATGGTCCAATGTTTAAATGATTTTCACATTGTGTTTTCGAGGCTGGCCTGGCTCCCCTTGACTTCATGGACTAGTCCTTAACAGATAATCAGAGTTGGAAGGGACCTTGTAGGTCATCTAGTCCAACCCCTTGCCCAAGCAGGAGACCCTACACCATTACTGACAAATGGCAGTCCAATCTCTTCTTGAAAGTCTCATGTGATGACGCTCCCACAACTTCCTTGAAGTTTTCATAGTGAGATTTTTGGAAATGGGTTGCCCCCTTCCCCGCTTTGTCCTAGGGGTGAACCGAGAGTGACAGGCCTAAAGGTCACCCAGTTGGCTTTGTGCCAAAGGCAGGACTAGAATTCAAAAGTTTCCCAGTTTCTAAACTGCTTCTCTCACAGCTAACTGTCACTTCCTTTCCTTCTTGTCATCTTTCCAATCAGGTCTGGTGTGGTTATTATTTTTTTTTAAAAAAAACAAGGAGTCTGCTGGCATCTTTTCCAACCGGCACATTTTATTAATAGATAAGATTTCAGCTCACTTTGTCAGAATGGCTAAATTGCTGGAGGATTGAAATTGAGGTGAGATGGACAGGAAAGTAGTTTCTCTTTGTTGTCTTGCCAGCTTCATCCTCGGTGACCATACTGATGTTTAATTGTGATGATGATCACGTTTTTATCCTGCCTTTTAAAATATATTTATAACTCAAGGCAGGAAACGTGTGTAATTTTTCCAAGCTTCTATTTTCCACACAGCACAACCTTGTGAGGTTGAAAGAGACTGAGTGATTGGGCCACAGGCGTTATATTCGGTATTTCTACACCAAAATCTGTTAATGAGAGAAGTGGGGGAGTCCAAACCCCATTAATATCAGAATACTAACAGCAGAATCGTTTTGTGTTAGTCTGTTGCTCGGGTGCATTCAAAGGGAGCCTGACTATCAGCTGATATTAGAGCTCCTTTAACTATGGGTGTAGTACTTACTATTCAGGGACAATTTTAAATTATTATTTGATGTTTTTTCTGCCTTTTTTACATATATATCAAGGTAGTGAGCGTACCCAACTGTTCCTGCCTCTTGCTTTCCCCACAAGAACCCTGTGAGGTGGGTTGGGCTGAGAGAAATTGTATAGGGCAGGGGTCTTCAAACTTGACAGCTTGAAGACCTGTGGACTTCAACTGCCAGAATTCCTCCTCCAGTCATGTTAGCTCAGGAATTCTGGGAGTTGAAGTCCACGAGTCTTAAACTTGCCAAGTTTGAAGACTCTTGGTGTAGAGTCTTCTGCCTGGGCAGCGGGTTGGACTAGATGACCTACAAGATCCCTTCCAACTCTGTTAATCTAAAAAAGATCTAAAGAAAGAGGGACTGATTTGAAGTCCCCCAGCTGACTTTCCTGCCCAAAAAGAGGCCTGTGCCTCAAGAGTCCTCTGGTTTTTAAAGCCAGAGCCTTCACCATTCTACCAGACTGGGCCTCCAAAACCAACAATGTTGTTTTTATAAGTGGTGCCGGCTGCCCAGAGTTGCATTTTTGAAACGGTTAACGATATAAATCTTATTAAATAAAGGCAACTGAGGTTCCTAACGTTTGAGATAAATTGCGTTGAAGGAAAAGGTGCTACCCGATTCCTCCTGATTTATTTATTTTTTGCTCCCTTGAGACAACTCTCTCTCTCTCCTGGCACTATTGTAAATGATTGGATTAATAAACAGAATGAGTTCAAATGTTGCTGCTGGTAGCTGAGGGAGATCTTGTTTCTATGTGTTTGCCTATTGAGCTATCCTACTCTGATTGGGCATAATTAGGGCTTATGTGTAGGAGGTCAGTTTCAGAAAGTTCTCAAACTGGCAGCTTCTGAGTCGTGTGGGAGTGTGGTGCTCAGAATTGTTAGGGTTAAGGTTTGTAAAGCGAAGTTTCATCCGCAAGTCAATTCAATAAATACATAAATTGTGAGCATGACAGTCCCAACATAGCTAGACAATAGCTATGGCTATTCTACTATGGCTATTCAGGTTCAGCATGGCTATTCTACGAAATTTAGCTGTTTAATAAATATCTCAGATTGCACAACTCCATGATAATCCTACAGGCAGTTCTCAGTTTACAACCATTTAGCAACCGTTCAAAGAAGTGGTGGGATTCAAAATATTTTACTACCGATTTGGTGGGCATGGCTTGGTGGGTGTGGCAGAGGAAGGTTACTGCAAAATCCCCATTCCCTCCCCACCCCACTAACCTGCTTTCCAGCTCCGTTCTCTTGTGCAGGGCAACCAGAGAAGACCCAGCCGATCAGCTGGGACTCGGGAGGCAGAGAATAGATGGGGGTGGGGCCAGTCAGAGGTAGCATTTGCCGGTTCTCCGAACTACTCACAGTTTCCGCTACTGGTTCTCCAGAACTGGTCAGAACCTGCTGAATCCCACCTCTGGTTCAAAGTTACAATGGTACCCCCAAAAGCTACTTACAACCTGGTTCTGAAATTCGGACAGCCAGCTGCGGTCACATGACTGAAATTTGAGTGCTCAGTAACCGTCCTGAATTTACAAGTGTTTGCAGCGTCTCGCGTTCACATCCTCAATTATAGTCGTAAGTTGAGGCTCAGTTAAGTCAAGGACTACCTGTATTTAGCAAGATTGCTCGCCTACAGGTAGTCCTTGATTTACAACAGTTTGTTTAGTGGCATTGAAAAAGTGACACGGCCGTTTCTCATACGACCACTGCAGCATCCCCATCGTCACATGATCAAAGTTCCGACGCCTGGCAACTGACTCTTATTTATGACAGTTGCAGTGTCCCAGGGGTCATGTGAGCATCCTTTGCGGCCTTCTGACAAGTAAAGTCCACGGGGAAGCCAGATTCACTTAATAGCCATGTTACTAGCTTAACAACTGCACTGGTTCACTTAACAACTATGACCAGAAAGTTTGCAAAATGGGCCAAAATTCAATATCTGTCTCAGCAACATAAATTTTGGGCTCAATTGTGATCGTATGTCGAGGACTACTTACACATAATGTCTACACATGACAGATCCCTTTTTTACTTAACCAAAGCTAGGTGTATATGCAGTTTCTCTTGCAAAACATTTTACATTCTTTTCTGTGCTGTGCCTAGCAACTTCTGGTGGTTTGTTTATTTCCTGCCACATTTTTTCCCATCCTTTGATAAATCCCTTCTTGTCCTGTGTTCTGATCTCTGTACCTTTTGCCCCTGACAGCTGCACTAACCTGCATGTTTCCCATCCTTGGGTGGGCAGAAAAATAGACTGGGATATTTCTCACTGTCTCTTGGTCAAGTCTTGGTTTGTCTGTGATGAGACCAGAGCGTGCTGCTGTTGCTTGCTGTTTCAATATTGACACAGGATGAAGTTAAGGGGAAGAGCCTGGTTTGAAATATGGTAACTAAGCCAGAGGTGGTATTCAGCAGGTTCTGACCAGTTCTGGAGAACTGGTAGCGGAAACTGTGAGTAGTTTGGAGAACCAGAAAATACCATCTCTGACTGGCCCTGCCCCCATCTATTCTCTGCCTCCCGAGTCCCAGCTGATCGGCTGGATCTTCTTTTGTTGCCCTGCACAGGAAAACGGAGCTGGAAAGCAGGCTAGTGGGGTGGGGAGGGAATGGGGATTTTGCAGTAACCTTCCTGGAGTGGGGTGGGAATGGAGATTTTACAGTATCCACATCTACCAAGCCACGCCACGGCCACCAAATCACACCCACAGAACTGGTAGTAAAAAAAATTGAATCCCACCACTGAACTAAGCTCTCCCACTTCCAAAGATAGAATAGTTTTGAATGGTGATGCTTACAGTCCAAAGGAAAGATTAGGGTTATGGTTAGGGTTAGGATTAATGTTAGGGTGACAGCAGAAACTACTTAAGGCTTAAAATTATCAGTGGGGACTGGGTAGATCTCAACCCTGATTGTATCAATGAGACACTGTAATATGTAATATTTGTACATTAAAATGTCTTAAAGGGAGAAGAAGGTGGTGGAAAACCCCACTAACACTAGAATAGAAACAGTTTGGTGCAATGGTTAAGGCATCGGGCTAAAAACTCAGAGACTGTGAGTTCCAGTCTTCCTCGGGCATGAAGCCAGTGGGTTATCTTGGGCCAGTCCCTTTCTCTCAGCCCTAGCAAAGAGGTAATGGTAAGCTACTTCTGAAAAAATCCTTGCCAAGCAAATTGCAAGGATTTGTCTAGGCAGTCTCTGAGAATCGGACACAATTGAATGGATGGAGGGGGGGATAAAACCACCCCAAAACTGGTTTTACGTGAAGATCTTGAATGCATGTTTTCTGAGGGAGTCTATCAGCTGATAGTAGGGCTCCTTTGGGTATGGGTGTAGTACGCTTCAGGGAGAATTTAAAATAATGTTATCGGGTTTTTATCTTGCTGGGGAGAGAAAGATTAGCTTAAAGTCCCCAGGCCAGCTTTTGTGCCTAAGGGAGTGTGATCTCAGCCTAGATGATAAGGAAAAAGGTAGCATTCTTGCATTGTGCTACTCCATAATTTTAAATTATTATTTGATGTTTTTTCTGCCTTTTTTACATATATATCAAGGTAGTGAGCGTACCCACTGTTCCTGCCTCTTGCTTTCCCCACAAGAACCCTGTGAGGTGGGTTGGGCTGAGAGAAATTGTATAGGGCAGGGGCCTTCAAGCTTGACAGCTTTAAGACCTGTGGACTTCAACTGCCAGAATTCCTCCTCCAGTCATGTTAGCTCAGGAATTCTGGGAGTGGAAGTCCACGAGTCTTAAACTTGCCAAGTTTGAAGACTCTTGGTGTAGAGTCTTCTGCCTGGGCAGGGGGTTGGACTAGATGACCTACAAGATCCCTTCCAACTCTGTTAATCTAAAAGAGATCTAAAGAAAGAGGGACTGATTTGAAGTCCCCCAGCTGACTTTCCTGCCCAAAAAGAGGCCTGTGACTCAAGAGTCCTCTGGTTTTTAAAGCCAGAGCCTTCACCATTCTACCAGACTGGGCCTCCAAAACCAACAATGTTGTTTTTATAAGTGGTGCCGGCTGCCCAGAGACGCATTTTTGAAACGGTTAACGATATAAATCTTATTAAATAAAGGGAACTGAGGTTCTTTACGTTTGAGATAAATTGCGTTGAAGGAAAAGGTGCTACCCGATTCCTCCTGATTTATTTATTTATTGCTCCCTTGAGACAACTCTCTCTCTCTCCTGGCACTATTGTAAATGATTGGATTAATAAACAGAATGAGTTCAAATGTTGCTGCTGGTAGCTGAGGGAGATCTTGTTTCTATGTGTTTGCCTATTGAGCTATCCTACTCTGATTGGGCATAATTAGGGCTTATGTGTAGGAGGTCAGTTCCAGAAAGTTCTCAAACTGGCAGCTTCTGAGTCGTGTGGGAGTGTGGTGCTCAGAATTGTTAGGGTTAAGGTTTGTAAAGCGAAGTTTCATCCGCAAGTCAATTCAATAAATACATAAATTGTGAGCATGACAGTCCCAACATAGCTAGACAATACCAGGTTCAGCATGGCTATTCTACGAAATTTAGCTGTTTAATAAATATCTCAGATTGCACAACTCCATGATAATCCTACAGGCAGTTCTCAGCTTACAACCATTTAGCAACCGTTCAAAGAAGTGGTGGGATTCAAAATATTTTACTACCAATTTGGTGGGCATGGCTTGGTGGGTGTGGCAGAGGAAGGTTACTGCAAAATCCCCATTCCCTCCCCACCCCACTAACCTGCTTTCCAGCTCCGTTCTCTTGTGCAGGGCAACCAGAGAAGACCCAGCCGATCAGCTGGGACTCGGGAGGCAGAGAATAGATGGGGGTGGGGCCAGTCAGAGGTAGCATTTGCCGGTTCTCCGAACTACTCACAGTTTCCGCTACTGGTTCTCCAGAACTGGTCAGAACCTGCTGAATCCCACCTCTGGTTCAAAGTTACAATGGTACCCCCAAAAGCTACTTACAACCTGGTTCTGAAATTCGGACAGCCAGCTGCGGTCACGTGACTGAAATTTGAGTGCTCAGTAACCGTCCTGAATTTACAAGTGTTTGCAGCGTCTCGCGTTCACATCCTCAATTATAGTCGTAAGTTGAGGCTCAGTTAAGTCAAGGACTACCTGTAATTAGCAAGATTGCTCGCCTACAGGTAGTCCTTGATTTACAACAGTTTGTTTAGTGACAGAAGTTACAATGGCATTGAAAAAGTGACATGGCCGTTTCTCATACGACCACTGCAGCATCCCCATCGTCACATGATCAAAGTTCCGACGCCTGGCAACTGACTCTTATTTATGACGGTTGCAGTGTCCCAGGGGTCATGTGAGCATCCTTTGCGGCCTTCTGACAAGTAAAGTCCACGGGGAAGCCAGATTCACTTAATAGCCATGTTACTAGCTTAACAACTGCACTGGTTCACTTAACAACTATGACCAGAAAGTTTGCAAAATGGGCCAAAATTCAATATCTGTCTCAGCAACATAAATTTTTGGCTCAATTGTGATCGTATGTCGAGGACTACTTATACATAATGTCTACACATGACAGATCCCTTTTTTACTTAACCGAAGCTAGGTGTATATGCAGTTTCTCTTGCAAAACATTTTACATTCTTTTCTGTGCTGTGCCTAGCAACTTCTGGTGGTTTGTTTATTTCCCGCCACATTTTTTCCCATCCTTTGATAAATCCCTTCTTGTCCTGTGTTCTGATCTCTGTACCTTTTGCCCCTGACAGCTGCACTAACCTGCGTGTTTCCCATCCTTAAGTGGGCGGAAAAATAGACTGGGATATTTTTCACTGTCTCTTGGTCAAGTCTTGGTTTGTCTGTGATGAGACCAGAACGTGCTGCTGTTGCTTGCTGTTTCAATATTGACACAGGATGAAGTTAAGGGGAAGAGCCTGGTTTGAAATATGGTAACTAAGCCAGAGGTGGTATTCAGCAGGTTCTGACCAGTTCTGGAGAACCGGTAGCGGAAACTGTGAGTAGTTTGGAGAACCGACAAATACCACCTCTGACTGGCCCTGCCCCCATCTATTCTCTGCCTCCCGAGTCCCAGCTGATCGGCTGGATCTTCTTTTGTTGCCCTGCACAGGAAAACGGAGCTGGAAAGCAGGTTAGTGGGGTGGGGAGGGAATGGGGATTTTGCAGTAACCTTCCTGGAGTGGGGTGGGAATGGAGATTTTACAGTATCCACATCTACCAAGCCACGCCACGGCCACCAAATCACACCCACAGAACTGGTAGTAAAAAAAATTGAATCCCACCACTGAACTAAGCTCTCCCACTTCCAAAGATAGAATAGTTTTGAATGGTGATGCTTACAGTCCAAAGGAAAGATTAGGGTTAGGGTTAGGGTTAGGATTAATGTTAGGGTGACAGCAGAAACTACTTAAGGCTTAAAATTATCAGTGGGGACTGGGTAGATCTCAACCCTGATTGTATCAATGAGACACTGTAATATGTAATATTTGTACATTAAAATGTCTTAAAGGGAGAAGAAGGTGGTGGAAAACCCCACTAACACTAGAATAGAAACAGTTTGGTGCAATGGTTAAGGCATCGGGCTAAAAACTCAGAGACTGTGAGTTCCAGTCTTCCTCGGGCATGAAGCCAGTGGGTTATCTTGGGCCAGTCCCTTTCTCTCAGCCCTAGCAAAGAGGTAATGGTAAGCTACTTCTGAAAAAATCCTTGCCAAGCAAATTGCAAGGATTTGTCTAGGCAGTCTCTGAGAATCGGACACAATTGAATGGATCGGGGGGAATAAAACCACCCAAAAACTGGTTTTACGTGAAGATCTTGAATGCATGTTTTCTGAGGGAGTCTATCAGCTGATAGTAGGGCTCCTTTGGGTATGGGTGTAGTACGCTTCAGGGAGAATTTAAAATAATGTTATCGGGTTTTTATCTTGCTGGGGAGAGAAAGATTAGCTTAAAGTCCCCAGGCCAGCTTTTGTGCCTAAGGGAGTGTGATCTCAGCCTAGATGATAAGGAAAAAGGTAGCATTCTTGCATTGTGCTACTCCAAGATGTGATTTGTTTAGTTTTAAGTTTACAACTACATGAATCACCCTCATTTGTTAAGCTCTGATTTTATTAAGTTATAGTTATGTGAAGGGGTGGGCTTCCAAAATCCCAGCAACTGGTTCTCTGCCCAGTTGCTGGGTGGGCGCGGCCATGGTGGGCGTGGCCTACTGGAACTTCCAGAATGGCCGTTTTTCTCCTTCCCCAGAATCCGGAGGCTTCCCTCGGGCCTCTGGGAGGGCGAAAACGGCCTCCCCCGGGCTCCGGAGGCCCTCTGGAAGCTGGAAACAGGCCCGTTTCCGGACTTCAGGGAGGGCCGTTTTTCGCCTCCCCCAGAGCCTCCGCGCAGATCCTACACTTATCTGCATCCAAACTGGGCCACATGGAGACTCTTGGGAGGGGCAGGACGGGGTGGGCGGGGACAGCCGGTCAGTTCAACTACCAGTTCAGCGAATCAGATATAAATTTGACATCCGGTTCGCTCGAACCGGCCCGAACCGGCCCAATCCCACCCCTGGTTATGTGTAATAGTTTTAAGTCAGAGGGCTGCCTCTGATCTTTGAGTGATTCAAGATGTAAGCAAGGCTAAAATATTAAAAGAGCCAGTTTAATTCAGTGGTTAAGGTATTGACTTAGAAACCAGGAGACTGAGAGTTCTAGTTCCATGCGTGAAAATGGCTGGGTGACTTTGGTCTGCCCTACATAACTCAGGCCGACTCACCTGACAGGATTGTGTGGGATAAATAGGAGGAGGAAGGAGTATGTTTGCCGCTTTTAGTTGTCTATGAAATGCAAGATAAAAATCTAGAGCTTAATTGTTAATTAAAATAATTCACTATAATATAGCTGAGAGCTTTTATCTATAAAAGACACCATGAACTCCGAGTTCTAGTCTTCCCTTAGACATGAGGCCAGCTTGGGCCAGTCCGTCTCTCTCAGCCCCAGGAATGAAAAATAAAGGCACTTCCAAGCTGGGGAATTTATCCATGTAGTCACTAGGAGTCAAGATTGACTTCAAGGCACAGGGGGGAAAAAATAGCTATATAGGAAGTCCTCGACTTAAAACCAAAATTGAGCTTGGAGTTTTGGTCATAAGTTGTTGCATTTGTAAGTCAAGTCACCACATGATCAGAGTCATTTTTACAATGGTCATTAAATGAGGTATTGCAGCTTTTATGCAACTTACACGGTCATAAGTCCAAATCCAGCTTATCCAATGGGTGTTTTTTGCCGGAAAATGGCAAAAAAAAATTTAAAAAAATATATCACAAAATGAAATCACGTAGCCTCAGGATTCTACAACCTGTCGTAAATGCGAGCCAATTGCCTAGCGCCAGAAAGGCGATCATATGACTGCAGGGACTGTACAGCAGTCGTAACTTTAAGGACGGGTCATAAGTAACTTTTTTTGAGTCCATTGTAATTTTGGTCATTAAACAACTGGTTTGGAAGTCAAAGGCTACCTGTAATTTACATATTTAACCATTTTTCCTTCTATTAACAATAACAGTTATAAATTGATGATCATTTTGGAGGAGCTATTGGCTGTCCCTAACACTTTGGAGGACATAATACTGTCCTCAGAGGCCCCTTAACGTAAACCCCAGTTTAGTTTTGAAAAACCATAGTTAATACTTGTGTATGGGTGTGTGTGTGTATATGCAAATCTCCTATATTTTTAACTCCAAACTCATGGTAGAACTAGATGAGGTTTGATGTCACTGTAAGTCTGTTGGTGTCAAGAAATATTCTGCTGTTTGCAAAATGATTCATCTTCACTTCTGATCACATGCCCAGCCATTAACAGGAAATGTCAGGGATGTGTAAGAAGCAATGGAAATTTGTTTGAAGGTTTTTGTCAGGCTGATAATATTGTATGGCACATTTTTCCTCCATGGAGGTCAGCATTGGTTCCTACCCCCTCATCTTTCATGAAATCTGAAATGTTATTTCTGCCACTATTATCAAAGTATTACATTCACTTCGTTATAGATACTGTTCCATTGAGTGTTTTCTGGTGGTTTTTTTTCTTTCTTTTCATTTGTGACTTCTAAATACGCTTAGTTCTGATGGGGATTTTTGGCAGACTGAAAAGCAGAGGCGATGGTGATCAATACAGGTAGTCTTTGACTTAAGTTACGACCACAATGGAGCCCAAAAATTCCAGTTGTTAACTGAGACATTTGTTAAGTGGGTTTTAACCCATTTTGTGACCTTTCTTGCCACAGTTGTTAAGTGAATCTCGGCAGTTGACAAGTTACTAACCTACTAATCTGGCTTCCCCATTGTCAGAAAGTCGCAAAAGGAGATCCTGTGACTTTGGGACAGGGCAATGGTCATAAATATGAACCAATTGCCAAGCATCTGAGTTTTGATGACATGATCATGGGGCTACTTCAAAAGTTGTAACTGTGAAAAACAATTGTAAGTCACTTTTTTCAGTGCTGTTGTAACTTTGAATGATCACTAAATGAACGGTTGTAAGTCGAGGACTACCTGGAGTGAAGAACTGGTGAGTAGACCAGCTCTTCAGAACTTTTCTGGACAAGGAGAGGAAGGGAGATCGCCCACATGAACTCTGAACAGTTGTTACTTTCAAAGAGACCACAAGACAGTAGTCCGCATTGGGTTTTGAGCACTGGGAGACAATGGAAATGGTTCACAACTTGTGAACGTCTTGCTCACAACTACAGTCAGCACCTTTTAAAAGACACTATCTTCATAAACTTCTTTTTCTAATCACATTTAGAAATCACTTGTCAACTACTTTTGAGATATTAGAGACCTAAAAATACACAATTGTGAATATAACAACAGCTAATAATTGGAAATATAAAATGACAAAAACTATTTTAACATTGAAAACACTAAAAGATATGTAGAGAAATGGAATCAGAAGTTAGTAATGACAGCATCAAACTTTGCTTCTGTGGCCAGACTGTGCCCAAAAGATGTTATAAAAGAACTGGAAAATCAGGAACATGTTTTATTTGACAAGACAGAAATGGCATCGAAAGTGGATGTGCAAATAATTACAAGAATGGCATGAAAGAGGATGTCTCACTGCACATATAAAAGAAACTGGTTGACGCTTTAAAAATCCAAGAGGAAATACAAATAATAAATCAAAATTCAGTCACAGTTTTGTTCCATATAGCACCAACTTCATGAACGCTCATGTTTCCTCTTTCTGCTACGTATTCAAAATGGACAGTGATTAATATATATATGTATATGTATATGTATATGTATGTATATATGTATATATGTATATGTATGTATGTATGGGTGCAGATACCTGTGTATATGTGTATTATGTACGTGTTTGGATAGATATATACTTTCTCTTAAGAGCAGGCAACAGAATTTCATTTTTAATTTGGGCCAGTGTGCTCACAATAAAAAAAAAAGACAATAAAGTTATCTATCTTACCTGAAAGAGTGACCTGAATATATATATTTGTATTGGATTTACAAAAGAGTCTTGTTAATTTTTTGAAGAATCTTGTGAGAAGAATCAAGAAAAGAAATCAAACTATACCATTATTTGAATGGATGAAAGATTAAGATGGTTAGAAGTAAAAAGAAGGAATATAACATTAGTTTCTTTGATCAAGTTTAAATTAAGATATGTTGCTACTTCTGGCTACCCTTTTTGGACTTTCTGCTAGAACTGAAATCATGATGCCTTATGGATTTGTCTATAGATAAAACATGGATGAACTAAAGAACTAAAAGACGGTGAAGCGTTACAAAAATATTTTATATTTTGTTATGATGTAGGTTGGAGGTAATTTTTTATGTTTTCTTTCTCTTAACTATATTCTTGCTTTTCTTCTTTTTTCTTTTTTTTCCTGACCTTTGTATTTTCATTTTTCCTTTCTTATTATTAGTTTGTATTACATTTGACTATTGTAACTGAAATCCTTAATAAAAATTACATTTATTGGAGGTTTTTTTTCTGTTTTGCCTTGTGGTTAAGTGGTTACGCTCTTGTACATTTTTTGTGAAGTTGTTCCCTAAATTTCAAGATTCTGACAACTAGTTCCCTCTTGGTATTTCTGCTTTAGTTTCTATCCCATTTTTCACTCACTTAAGGAAGTCTCATTGCATTCAACCACAGTACGGCTTTAAGAATACAGCAGTGCAGTTGGAAGAGTTAGTTAGCTTGTTTCTCACTTGTTTTTGTGTTTCAGGATTTGGGTCCAAAAATGAATAGGCTTAATTTGGTGCAAATCCTTCTGTGAAAGATAAAAGAGCCTCGGTCTCTTCTGCATCTGCTTAACCAAGTTTGATTGAAAAACAGTACATGTGTCAGCGTTGGAAGCCATTTGTTACTTGGAAGCTTCGAGGCTGCCACATTCGGTGCCTGGGAATTTGGGAGGGGGGATTTCATAGTGAGGTATAAAGATTAGACACAGCAACATTCTTTCTCAGAGAGTCAAGGACATGTTACCCTGCACCTGGAGGGGAATGAATGGAGGGATGTCTCCAGTTGGGATGAAGATTTGATTGAGCCATGTGATGGACTGATGGACGCTGGGGATGGGTCTTTGATTTCTCTTTTGGGAAGGGCAAACCTGGAACTTTCAGATTCGGGTTTTCCCAGATGTGCCAATATGACAACTCTAATAAAATGGAACTTTGAGGAAATGTTTGTCTCAGAGTTTATCGGTTTGGAGTTGGTTAGTTGGAACACTGACAACATGGCCCAACCCTGGTTCTCTCTTCAGACAGGAAGTTAGCTCTTTCTGTGGGGATTATGAATCTCAGGAACAGAAACATTTCTATCTCATCCTGCCATTAAAAAAAAAAAAGTAGGGGTCCATGTGGAGACCAAGCTTCACAAATAACAAATATGCTTCCTGTTTCTTCACCGCTTCTTTGCAGCCAAGGTCTGATGATCTTCCCTGGTTTGTCTCGGCAGGTGAAACCCCGTATCGTCATGGAGCAATTGCTCTGGGTCAGTGGCGGCGCAATCGGGGAGGTAAATACCTTCAGGATCCCTCTCATCACAGCGACACCTTACGGCACCCTTCTGGCTTTTTCGGAAGCCAGGAAGGCTTCTTCTGCTGACAGCGGAGCTAAATTCATAGCCCTTCGCAGATCACTAGACAAAGGTTTGTGAGACTTAAGAAGCAGAAGGGATGGGAGGTTTCTGTCTCGGTGGTAGATGGTAAACGCTTGAAGAGCTTTAATTCTTGGGGAAGAATAGAATGGAATGGAATAGAATGAAACAGGAATGGGAATAGAATGGGAATAGAATGGAATGGAAAATGGAATGGAATGGAATGGAATAATCAGACTTGGAAAGGACCTTGGAAGTCTTCTAGTCCAACCCCATTCTTAGGAAACCCTGGCCTACACCATTTCAGACAAATGGTTATCCAATCTCCTCTTAAAAACTTCCAGTGATTGCTGAATTCATCCAGAATCGCAGGGCTCTAAGGGACTTCAGGGGTCTTCTAGTCCAACCCTCTGCTTTTACAGGTAGTCCTCAACTTACGGCCACTATTGAGCCCAACATTTCTGTTACTAAATGAGACGGTTAAGTGAGATTTGCCCCATTTTACGAACCTTGCACCTTGCTTGTCGCCGTTGTTAAGTGGATCACTACAGTTGATAAGTTAGTGACCTAGTTGTTAAGTGAATCTGGATTCCCCCTTGAGTTTGCTTGTTGGAAGGTCACAAATGGGGATCACATGGACCTCAGGACACAGCAACGGTCATCAATATGAATCAGTTGCCAAGCGTCTGAATTTTGACCACGTGATCATGGAGGGAATACTGCAAAGATCGTCACTGTAAATTGTAACTTTGCAACCTTTTTTGCCACAGTTGTTAAGTGAATCAGTGGTAAGTCAGGGATTATCTGTACAAGTCAGGTGATGAAGAGACTGGATGGGAATGGACATCATCAAAGCTCAGTGGTTTGCATTCCTTAAACCCCATTTAAAACAGGAGCTGAACAAAAAAAATATTACTAGAGCATATAATTATTTACTTCAAGTAGAAATGGAGGAAGAGGTAATTAAGGGTCCGATGACCGCTTGGGCACAAAATGTAGGTCACAACATACAGTTAGAAGATTGGGAGAAAATGTGGACCAAGAACTGCAAATTAACAGCATATAAAGAAAATCTTATCAAGATGTTTTATAGATGGCATTTGACACCAGCGAGATTGGCCAGGATATATCTGAATATGAACCCACACTGCTGGAAATATAAGCGAGTAGATGGACCATTACTACCATATGTGGTGGCAATGCCCCAAAGCCAAAAAGTACTGGGGGAAAAATGAGGAGATGGATAAGAGAAATTACAGGGTACAATATTGAATTTAAGCCAGAAAACTTCTTACTGGGGATGATTAAAGGAAATCTGGAGAAACCCACCCAATACGTCGTTCAACATGTAATAACAGCGGCGAGAATCGCTTATGCCCAAAACTGGGAAGTAGATGACATACCCTCTGAAACCCTGGTAATTAATGAAATACTTGAGTGTGCCGAGATGGATAGGCTTACGAGAAAACTAAAAGGAAAAGAGGAGTCAGAGTTTTATGAAGTCTGGGAAATGTTATTTATATGCTTAGAAAAAAAGGGATAAGATTTGATATGAAATAGAATTGTAAATAAAATGTATTTTATTTATAAAATTGTAATGCTTGACACAGAACTGTTAAAACGTAAATATGTATTTTGAAAATAAATAAAAGTTGAACAAAAAACAAAAACAGTAGCTGAACAAAACTATGACACTGTTTGGTTCCAAGATTTCAGAGAGCCGGAGAGAGGTTTTTAATCTTTCCACCACAAAGGATTTTGCCTATTTAAGATATTTATATGGCTGCCCACCTTATAGGTAGTCCTCAACTCACAGCCACAATTGAGCCTAAAATTTCTGTGGCCAAGTGAGATTGTTGTTAAGTGAGTTTTGCCCCATTGTGCGACCTTTCTTGCCACCGTTGTTAATTGAATCACTGCAGTCGTTAAGTTAGTAATATGGTTATTAAGTGAATTTGGCTTATCCATTGATTGTGCTCGTCAGAACGTCACAAAAGGCAGTCACATAACCCCGGGACACTGCCACCATTATAAATACATGCCACTTGCTAAGTGTTTGAATTTTTATCACATGACCACGGGGGAATGCTGTAATGCTGTCATAAGTGTGAAAAACAGTCATAAGTCACGTTTTTTTTGGTGAAGTTGTAACTTTGAACGGTCATTAAACCAATTGCTGTAAGTCAAGGACCACCTGTATACATTAAAATTCAGAGTGGCTTATAACAACCATAAATATATGAAAAATAAAAACCAGAACCTTGGAAAATTAAAAAAAAATAAAATATGTTACTCCGGCTAAGGTAAAGGTAAAGGTTCCCCTCGCACATACGTGCTAGTTCAGGAGGAATTCTGGGAGTTGAAGTCCACAAGTCTTAAAG